>NW_021318963.1:370854-467112 GCF_001605985.2 Dendrobium catenatum | reverse complement strand
CAACCCTCACTAAAAAATTTATTCACTTTCTCAATAGAAACAGAAGAAGTAGAAAGAAGATTATCAAGCGATTCCTTACCCAGCCATCTGTCTTGCCAGAAAAAAGAATTACCAGAATTTAAGCCCCAAGAAATAAGGGGTTCCATATTATGCTTAATAACACACATTCTTTTCCAAATAGCATAGTCACCCTTTTTTTAAGAACAACAAGAAACATGCTTATCTTTACAATACTTGAAATTCATAAATCTAGCCCGCAAGCTTTCATTCTTTCTATGGTTCCACCACAGTTTAAAAGAGGAAGCAGTAATGGAATCCTTAATGTTTTTGCACCCCAAACCTCATTCATTTAAAGGCCCACAAAGCTTAATCCAAGTAGACCAATGCATTCTATGAATGTTCTCACGGGAGCCACAAAAAAATTTGTTTAAAATTCTTTCCAATCTCCTAACAGTAGAAATATTGGGTTTAATAACTTGCAATAAATGGAATGCCATAGAATTTAAAGTGCTCTTGAGAATAGTTAACCTACCACCATAAGAAAGAAAGTAATATTCCCAAGAGGAAATCTTACCTTGAATCTTCTTAATGATCTCATCAAACAAATGAGATTTCTTGAGCCCTCTAAAGATAGGAGCCCCTAAGTACTTAAAAGGCAAAGAATTATGCTCAAACCGAGTGTAAGCAATGATTCTATTAATATTAGTTATAGTAATCCATTGGGAAGTGAAAAAAGCACATTTAGAAGTATTAAAAGAGAGACCACTTTCTAAAGAAAAAAGATCCAAAAAATTCTTAAATCTTTTAACATAATTATAACTACCATTAACAAAAATGATGAAATCATCCGCAAAACTAAGGTGGGAGATCGGGAGACCTTTTTTAGATATATAATACATACTAGGATAATTTTCAAAAAGAGCATTAATACTTCTAGAAAAATATTCCATAGAAATGATGAAAAGGGAAGGAGACAAGGGATCACCTTGTCTAATCCCTTGAAAGGAATGAAAAAATCCATTAGAATTCCCATTAAGAATAACAGAAAACCAAACATTCTCAATAGACTTCTTTATGATCTTTATAAAAAATTTTGAAAAACCAAATAAGGCTAAAATATCATATAAGAAATCCCAAGACAAGTTATCAAAGGCTTTGCAAATATCCAGCTTTAACAGTAAATTACCACCTATAGTTTTCAAATTCAAATCATGCACTAATTCTTGGGTAAGTAAAATGTTGTCAGAAATAAGTCTACCTTTAACAAATGCAGATTGATTAGGAGAAATAATATTAGGAAGCAAAGATCCTAATCTGCGAGCAATAATCTTTGAGGTAAGCTTATTAAAAAAAGAACAAAGACTAATGGGTCTAAAATCACTCCAATGTTCAGGATTATCCTTTTTCGGAATAAGAACAATTGCCGTGGAAGTAAAAAATCTCGGCATGCTATTACCATCAAAAAAATCAACAACAGCAGCAATTAAATCATTTTTAATGATATGCCAACATTTTTGGAAGAAAATAGAAGTATAACCATCAGTAGCAGCAGTCGAATTAGCATTTATAGACATAACAGCCAAACAAATTTCATTTTTTGTAGGAGCAACCGTAAGGGAAAGGTTATCTTCATCAGAAATAGTATTTTCAATAAGATGAGAGTTAACCATATGAATAATATCAATTTTCTTACCCAGCATATTGGTAAAGTACCTGATAACCGAGTCATGAATCATATCCTCCTCAATCCAATTACCATTTTCATCATTGACTTTATTAATAAAGTTCAGACTTTTCTTTTTATTCACTAGAGCATGGAAATACTTAGTATTTCTATCTCCATCATTTAAGTGCTTAGTCGAAGCTTTTTGTCTCCAAAAGGTTTCTTCCATATCCAGAAACTTAATCAACTTTTCCTTAGTGTCATTGAGCTCCTTAGTTACCAGAGGGTCAGAACTCAACAAATTTTCTAGATAACAAACCCTCTCTTCCAACTCTTTAATGTTAGCAAAAATATTTTTAACATGGTGTTTATTCCACCAATTTAAACTTTGTTTTAGCCTTTTTAATTTCAGCCAAAATCTAATCATTCCTTTAACCGAATTACGAGGAGCAATGCAATTATTCCAGTTGGAAGAAACCAACTGAAAAAAGTTAGAATGTTGTAGCCACAAATTCTAAAATCTAAAAAAACCCGTACCTTTGCTGTTAGTATCATTGTTCTTGATAGAGATAAAGAAGGCGGCAATGGTTTGAGAGAGACCTACTCAAATGCTCATCCACAGTTAAAGGCCAATTAAAAATGCCACAGCCGGTTATTATTCCAAGTGTAATTGGACCCAGTAAAACCTATATCCACTAAAGCACAATCGTTAACAAT
Source organism: Dendrobium catenatum (assembly GCF_001605985.2). Taxonomy (NCBI): domain Eukaryota; kingdom Viridiplantae; phylum Streptophyta; class Magnoliopsida; order Asparagales; family Orchidaceae; genus Dendrobium; species Dendrobium catenatum. Next base: position 464,732 of record NW_021318963.1, on the reverse strand, counting down.
ATTAGCAAACTCATCCATAGAGTTTGTGTTAGGGGCAACCCCACCATGTCTTTCATTCGCATTCAGGATAATGTTAAAATCCCCTCCCACAAACCATGGAACATTAACTGAAGAAGCAAAATTGGTTAAAGAGTTCCAAAGAGTTCTCCTATCACATCTATTGCAGGCAGCATACAAAAGAGAACCTTTCACATTCCAGTTAAAATAAGGAATAGAAACATTAACAACTTGATTAAGATCATCAATAACATCTAAAGTAACATTATCAGACCAAAACAGCCAGATTTTGTTAGTAGTATTAGCAAAATACTTATTAAAACCAAGCATTCTACTAACATGATCAATATTATTCACATTTATCATAGGTTCTAGAATAACCAGAAAAACAAGTTTATGAATATGAACTAAATTACGAATCCTATTCTTAATAGAGGGGGATCCAATCCCTCTAACATTCCAAATCATGAAATTAATCATTATGAAAAGATAAGGATTTAGTCAAAGATTTAGCAGCTTTCCCATTTTTGGTATTTTTATTTTTATTTTTCTTATTTTCATATCTAGTATTGTAAGCAGAATTAACAGTTTTACCCTTTTCCACATACTCACTGAATGCTGGATCCACATAAGCCAAGGAATTATTGGGAGATAATTCTTCAATTTCAAGTTCAAGAACCAGCTCGCCCTCCTCTAATTCCCTTCCCTCCAGAACAGAAACATTTTCCGGTATGGCCACCGATTTCCCTTTGGTTCCACAACTCTCCTTTATCTGCAAAGACTCATAAGAAACTTTAGCCGAGTTATTTAAATCAAACATGGCATCAGTATATTCTTGATAATCAATAGCAGTGTTAGTAGTATGTTCCAAGATAGAAAAATTATTGAAAATAGCAGTTTTTGGCATTTCTTTATAGAGAGCAATATCCCATTGCTTATTTTCTATAACATCTTCCTTTAAAACTTCCCTTTGTTCCTTAGAAACAGCCTTCCAAACTGTTTTCATAGTTTTAGTTTCCTGAATTTTACCTTGTGTAGGTAAATCCTGCATAACCGGATGCACCCCTTTTTCCTCTCCACCATTTTCTCGATTACCATTATTCTGAGTCTTATTTTTCAGAGAAGGATTAAGGATAAAAATATTACTAATATCATGGCCATGCAACTTACAATGGGAACAAAAAAATAGGAAAATTTTCTATTTCGACTTTTTGAGTATAACCATTAATTTCTGATCCAAGCCATATTTCCTTAGGCCATTCTTTCGTGATATCCATTTCAACCAAAATTCTAGCCACAGAAGGGCGATATCTATTAGCCGTAGCCTGATCCACTTGTAAAGGTCTACCAAAAAATAGACCCAATCGCTTGCAGAACATTATGATTATAAAAATGCATACGAAGATTAGGTAAAGAAATCCAAACCGGGCAGATAGGAGATTCAAAGTTTATGTCAAAATCCGGAGACCATTTCAGAAGTCTCATTTGAAAATTTCTAACATAGTAAGATCTCCTAAAAAAATTTCTCGTATGGTCAATATCATTAGAAAGATTTATGAAAACATGGCGAGGATCTAAAGGCTCATAGTGAAAGAACCCGAAAGTTTTAGACTATGAAAACAACTACGAATATCTTCCATAGCCGGCCTCTTAAAAGCAAATTTACCCACAAGTGCAAATTTAAAAGGCTCCACTAGTTTTAAAATATCTTCATCAGAACCATGATCGTAGGTAACCCCATGAAAGAAGAAGTAGAAATTTTTAAACCCATATTTTCCTTCTCAGAAACCCCAGATAAAACTTCTTTGAAGGATTTAGGAAAAGATTTTCTAATCGAAGTTTTAGGGTTAGAAGTCATACTCACAGATTTCTCCATATTTTTCCCACCATCAGTTTCTAAAAGCTTAGATTTCTCTTTTTCTGACTCCTTGATGTTCCAATCATCCTCCTTATCCAAGATCCGAGAAGGATCTAATTCACAGTCGGTTTCCATGAAACCCTAGCCGGGCCAAAAACAAAGAAAAACACCAAAAAACTAAAACAAAACAGTGAGTACATACAAAGATCTTAAGGAAGAACACTATGAAACACGAGATCAAGCAAGATCTCAAGCAAAAACCACTCCAGATCGCAGCAGAAACGCAATCGCCTCTAAATCGCCTTCAGGTCGCCTTCAAGAGAAGGATCTATGAACAAGGATCTAAAGATGAGAAATGAAATCACCGGAGAAAACTAGCCAGGAGGCTTCTCTAGTTGTGTTGTAATTCATTGTAGATCTAGCTTGGATGCTTTTTTAGGGTTGGTTTCTTGCCTCCCTGGTCTCTTTCCATTATCGTATTGTAATTAGATAGGATCATTGGCTCATTAGGATTTATTTTGAATATCTATATATATACTTTAGTGAGGATTTGATCTTTTAAGGACCTATAACATTTTCCCTTAATCAACGCATAGGTACATCTGTGGATGTTAACCAAAAAGAAATTATGAGAAAATATAAATAAAAATATAAAACTTATATTTCTAGATTCTTTTACAATTTCTCAATTAAACCTTTGAATTCTAGTACTGCTAAAGCCCTAATCAATAAGAAAGTCACATTTGATTCTAATGTCATACTAGTGTAAAATTAAATCAATAATTAAAGAAAAGGTCTTTACTAACAATCAAATGAGCCTCAATAGACATAAAAGATATTTTAGAATATTATAATATTCTTTATACTCATTTTGAGTGTGAAAATAAAATCTTTGCTTTTAATAAAATTTAAAAACCATTTAAACAATATGAAATTAATATTAATTTTTAATTACATTTAATCAAATAAAGAAATGTAATAAACTTATCATTTCTTAATTCATATTTTCTAATTTCAAACATTTAAATAATCATGAATATAATTTATGTTAATATTTTAAAATAAACTATTTATTGATCTTGTAAATCTAATTGAGACTTACTCATATTTTCACCTAACAACTCAACAGACACAAAACACTAATCATTTATGGAATCTAGCTCAAGCTGGCCCATGTGTTTGCAGATTGCGTTACATCTCTCTATAAAAATACATCTCTTGCTTTTCTGGTTTTGCATGTATAATGGATCATGCTTTCTAATATACTGAGCTAGCTCTAAATGGACGGCTAGAAAAGGCAGAGATTGTTTTGATTTGAAGTCATGATAACGTTTCATCAAAACTAGGAGCGGAGGAAGTAAATGGCTGGGAAGCAGAATCTTTCTACTTTCTGTTCTACTTTTGTTCTGCCATGATGCCATCCCCTCTCTCTTCTTCTCTCTCTCGCTCTCTCTTTCCTGCCTGCTGTATTTTTTGTTCCTTTATTGGCAGGCAACCTCATGAAAGCCAAGAACGTCGCAATCAAGTATCTTAAACAGTAGCCACTGTCCTCTCCTCCAACCCACTATTCTTGACTTTGAAGCCGCAGGTTTTGAATTATGAGGAAACATCGAGCATTTAATTAATCATTCAGGCTAAGTTGCGTTAGTAATTTAATGTTTTCTTCTTCTTTGATTCTTTTTGTAACTAGACCTTAAATACTTAGAACCTTGTAATGGCTGGCTTGAATAATTGATTGGACTGATAGATGAACCAACCAAATCGCCTTTGCTGACTTGAACTCAATCAAGTCAGCTTGATTTGGTGAAGTTGAGCTTGAGGACTGAATGTCTGAGCTTCTCGATGTATTTTGAGCCCATCTTATCATCCATCCATTGTCGTTGTGCTTTTGATTTTGCCTTTGTTTTACTACTTACTACACATTTTGTTGCCTTTTTTTTAGGTGATTGGGGTTTAATAATTTCTTTGTTGCTTTCTATTTTCTTTTGAGCTTTAACAATTTCATAACCATTTTTCCGTTTCAACTCTTTTGTTTCACAATGTAATAATTCACCTAAAAAAGTAGAGTAATGTTGCATGTCATTCAAGAGTTATTGTAGAACAGATCCTCTAATGTTATGGTAATGATTTCTGGCCCTGTTGTGCTCACAAATACAGTGTTGCAATGTTCACAAGCATAACATTGATGCACTCAAGTTCAAACAGAAATTCTAATTTTAATTTAAAAATTATTTTGAAATTTTAGGTTGTTATAATACATCCAGGACATTTGACTTTGAATTATCCATATATAATCTGATCTAAAAATTTTTAAAAACAAAAAATGTAATAAATGAAAATAAATAAAAGTAGTTATCTGATGTAGCCTAGGTTTAGCACATTGAAGTCAAAAAACTCAAATAAGGTTGTTGGTCATAAAGATTTTTTACAACACCTACCCATATTCCAACCCCCATTAGAACCCTTTAAATCATAAAAAATTATGAAACACCCTAGATAATATCTTCATGTAGTCAAGCCAAATTCAATATTGGGGAAAAGCAAATCATTGTAACCAACACATACCTAGTAGTGGAAGCACTTCATTTGTGTCAAGCCCCTTCAATTTTTTTCCTTTTTGGATTTTCTAATTAGAAACTCGATGTCTCATATGTTCTCTTATTTTGGTCTTGCATGTGCTGGATCTTCATACAAAGCCAAGACATTAAATCTACATCTATTACGATGACTTTTCTAGCATGCAACAATCAAACATATAAAAATTAACTTAAGAGAAAAGTTTAGTTATTTTATTATTATAATAATAATTTAACATATTCTAAAATTTATAATAAATATACCTAGTTAATTCCAAACCATTTGAATATTTCTCCATCTTAAAATTAGAATTCAGTTCTTATTCAACCAGAAAATCCATTGATTAGAAATTTTTTTGATATATCTTAATTTTGAAATTGTGCACAAGCATTAATGCTTTTAAATACTTAGGTTTATTAATGAATAATTAATATTGCATATTTCAAGCTAGACAAATTTATTTACAGACTATATCCTAACCATTAATATACCAATAATTGTGATTAAATTGCTCAAGTAGCTACAATAGAGATATATTAGTTTTCTATAGGAAGGCAATAGTTAGTCATTAGATGGTTAATGCTCAAAAAGAGAGAGAGAGAGAGAGAGAGAGAGAGAGAGAGAGAGAGAGAGAGAGAGAGAGAGAGAGAGAGAGATGAGGAAATAGTGCATGAGAGAGATAATATTTATAAAAATGTTTTAAATTTGTAATTTAAGTACTTTTTTATTACAAATTTTTGCAAAGCATTTTTTGTCTTTATTTGTCAACATTTTTTCTTAAAGAAATGGTCCTTAAATTGTTAGATGATTTATGTTTCTTGAAAGTATCATAAGTAGAGTACTAGTTGTTTTATGCTACATGGTAGAAGATGTTTAGATTACCATAACACTACCTTGATGTCTTATCGTCATGTTTGATTGAATGTCTCTTGAATGTAATGTTTATAATCACGACTAATGCATTGAGAAAAACCATCCTTACAATAGTTTATGTTAATATTTTAAGAAACACCATAAAACTTAAAAATGTAGTCATTATAGCTGTTACGATCCTACCAAAATTACAGTAGTTTTAACTACTATAAATATCACCATTGTAAAATTCTTTCTCTAATGGTTATGAAATTGCTACTAAAAAGCCTTCCACTGGATTGCAATCAAAATTATTTTTCAACAATGTTAATGCTATTGCAATATTATTTCAAAAGGTTAAAATAATCGCTAAAGGCTTTAAAATTTGTGCTAAAGTCATTTTCTCTTTTTGGAAGTGATTTGAAATGATTCATATGCTTGAAAATTTTATGACAAATATAAACTTGTTTGACATCGGATTCGGTTTTCTTGATTTGAATATGTCACCAATTCAAAAATATTTAATTATTTTGATATGCGATTGTTTTTTTTTTTAAATGAGATGTGCGTTAATTTTGCATTCATACTTGTGCCTACTAATTTTACAATAATTTTGATGAGGTTTCCTAACTACTTAGGTTTAATGGTGGAGATATCTAGATATTGATAGGATACCTATATGCAATCTTCTAACAAAATTAACATTTTCATCATAGAACAAAAATAATTTTTTTGTGCATTTTGTGAGCAACACTCTTAGAATAATGAATATTCTAGGATATTTATTCTAAAAAAAAAAGAGGCCTAATTAGGGGTGTAAACTAGTCGAGCCGTGCTCGTAACCCCTTAATTTGATCTTGATTAAGTAATCAAGTTCGTACCCTAGCTCAAGCTTAATTCTACGAGTTTGAGTTGACTCAAAGCCGGCTCATCTATAACGAAAGTGAAAATAATTATGATTTAAATAATTGTCATAATAAAATTATAGAAAGAAAGAAAAATTAGAATATAAGTAATAAAAATTCACTTCAAATGAGAAAGCGAGACTGAAAGAAAAAAATAGAAGAAAACTAATCCCCAAAAGAAAAGGGGATTAGCGTCTACACGAATAAAGCTATAACTTTCCTCTAGAAAGCCCAAAGTGGGCCCAATTCTCTTATATAAAAATTTTAATGAATTCTCGCATTCATTTTAGATTAAAAAAATTAGTTCATTCTTCTATGTTAAGCGCCTCTGTTGACCATTTTTTTAATGTTGATGCCTTCTTATCCATAAGACATTAAAAAGAGATTGGCCACCAACTTTTAAATATTTTTAATTATTATCATGAATTTGAGAGATAATTAATAGTATTTAATGATATAATTAAGAATAAATTTTCATTCATTTTGTTAACTATGATGAAATGTTAATAAATTATGATTATTTTTTGTGAGATAGAGTATTATTAGAATTTGGTTCTATATTTAAAAAATGGTATGAATCATATTTTTTGTCAAACTAGCAAGTTGTAATTTAGGAAAGGTTAAAAAATAGGTGAAGAGTGGCTTTTAGCCAAACTTTTATGAAAATAATGTTTAATTATTTTAGAGATAAAGTCCTATTGATCTCCAAATTTTTAATTATGGTATTTATCTCTTATTTTCTCTATCGAGAAATAAAAAATAAATAAAAATTTGAAGCACTACTCCCCATTAATAAGAACTTGTAATTTTCACCACATTTTAAAAATTTTAAAAACATATTTAAGTATTTTTAAAAAATTATGTCAAATTATCTTAATATAAATTATATCACAAAAAATTTAAAAATAATTAAATTTATTTTGAGATTAGTGTTATAAATACAAACTTTATCTTGAAATAATTTAAAATAAATTCAATTATTTTAAAATAATTTTTAGTATAATTGATATTACAAAATTTTGATATAATTTCTTATTAAAATTTTATAAGATGTATGAACAAACTAACTTTGTTGTTAGCAGTATCCTACCCATCTGCTTCACATAGCCATCCTTATGCCCATCTCTTAAAAAGGATTAAAGTTAAATGTTTTAGTAGAAAAGAAATAAATGCAACTAATAAAACTTTAAGTATGCTCGCGATCACTTTTTCCATCGAGCCAAGCCACTGAGCAGACATTCCAACTTCTCTGGTGAGATAAACTCACAAGTCAAGCCCGAGCCGGAGGCAACTCAACTGAGCTGAGTGGGCTTTTACTGTGTCAGCACCATTATAGATCCACCCCTCTATATATATAATCTCTTTAGCTTCTCAGTAATGTATTGATATATCTTTAATGAAAGAATTCACTCAATATATTTGTCACACTCACTTTACTTATTAATCATCACAACCTAGACTTTTAAGTGTTAGTTAAATAAAGGCTTTAGGAATGAGTTGTGATTATAATTTTCTTTCTAAGAAGAAAATGATTGGTTTTAAAAGCACAGAAGATTCTTTTTTCATGGTAGATATGATTACAACAAATTCTTTTCTAACCAATCCATTATACACTCTTTTTCTTTTTTGATTTAAAGTATTAAGCTCTATTTCTTGAATGTGTGACAACATCCTGGAAAGTATTCTCATGTTTATTTTCTTACTCTCCTACCACTTTTCATATGAATCTCTTTCGTGGCTTCTTCGCATTCCATAAAAGAATTATTTGAGAAGAAGAGAAAGATGAGATAAACATAGGAATAGGAGAGGGTTAAAAGGGGTGTGTTTTGGAATTCACTTAAAACTAATCATATCAATTAAGAGCAAGAGATAATAAAGAGAACCAAGGAAAGATTGAGAGTCTCCCTTCTCAAAGAACTAAAGTCTCTTCAAGGTGTAATTTGTTTAGAAGTTCCACTATAGAATATCTATTTGTGAACCTCAAGCTTTATTAGGTCAAGTTGTATCAAAGCCAAAGACTTTTTAATCATGATTGGTGAAGGCTAAGATAAGTTTAAAAAAAAATTAAAGGAGCTTTTGTCCCTCTATACAAAGGATAGTCAATATACATGTCATACCAAGAAATAGAGGCATCATGTGACTTAGTCCCACATGTCGCTCTTTTATAATAATAATGATCATATTGATGGAGATGTCCAATCAATGTTAATAATTACCCATGAGTGATGATAACCTTACAAAAAGGGTGAGAGACCAAATTTTATATATTAGAGCAAGAATAAAAATTACTTGAAGGCTCAAAAAATTTAGAACCACCTCTTGAAGAGGTAAGGTCATGATATTTAAGTTGAAGTAAAAATCTAGCATACATTGATGTCTAAATGTTAGGTAGTTAGGTTGAATAATAAGAGAATTATTGCAAGCTTTATGGGTAAAATTCCCAAGAGGCCTCTTTTATCAACATAAATTCATCATATTTGGGCATTATGGAATACACATCTTCATTAGGGAGGATACCACATCTTATGAGAAGTTTTTGAAATGTTACTTTGATAAGAGTTCTATCTATTGCGTCCTGGAATATTTGCGGCGGTAAAAAAATATAAAATATAATGTCATAGCTTTATACGAAGATCCAGCACATAAGCAGATAAAAGAGAGGGTGCAGCGTTAATAAGAAACACTAGAGTTTTTTACATCTAAACCCCTGAAAAGGTTAAAAAATCATGGTGCCTGACACAGTTTGAATGAATCCACTATTATTTACAGTTAATTACAAATGAAGCCCTTCCTTGGGGGGAAGGCCTTGGGTTGATGTATTGAAATATTCATTTAGTTGACAGAACTATAGTCGACAAATGATGAAGGTCAGAAAGATCGTAGTCTGGTGACGGTGGTCGGAAGGACTGTTCCCTAATGAGAGAGGTCGGAAGGACCATAGTCGGTGGGAGACAGTGGTTTTAGAAAGACCATAGTATGGCGAGGAAGGTTGAAAGGATCATAGTCGGCAACGGAGGTCGAAAGGACCGTAGTCAATAGGAGACAGAGGTAAGAAAGACTATTTTCTAGCGATAGAGGTAAAAAAAACTGTAATAAGCGATAGAGATCGAAAGGATCATGGTCGGCAAAAGATAGAGCTCAGAAAGACCATTATTTGATGATAGAGGTCAGAAAGATCATAGTAGGAGACAGAGGTAGAAAGGACCATAGTCGGCAAGAGATAGGGGGTCAAAAAGACCATTATCTGGCAATAGATGTCGGAAGTATCGTAGTAGGTGACAGAGGTCAGAAGGATTATAGTCGGTAGGAGACAGGGGTCAGAAAGATCATTGTCTGATGATGGAGGTTGGAAGGACCGTAGTAGGCGATTGAGGTTAGAAGGAGATAGGGGTTGGAAAGATCGTAGCCGTAAGGCAGTGGTCCGATGGAAGTCACGCATTATTCAGTGGTCTGGTGAAACTCTGACTTATGACGGTTGTCTGGTGAATGTTTGGGCCTCTATCGATGGTTTGATGGTGGTTTGGCAGAACTCCAATGTTAAGTGGTGGTCCGGCGGAACTCCGATGTTAGGCGATGGTCCGGTAGAACTCTAACGTCGGGTGATGGTCTGACGGAAGTCTTGCGTCAGGCGATGGTCCTGACAGAAGTTTGCATCAGGCGGTGGTTCGGTAGAAATTTAACATCGGGCGATGGTCCAGCGGAAGTCCGGCATTAGGCGGTGGTCCTGCTAGAAGTTCGGTGTCAGGCGGTGGTCCAGTGAAACTTCAGCATTGGGCGATGGTCCGGTGGAAGTTCAGTGTCAGGTGGTAGTCTTGATAAAAGTTTGGTGTCAAATGGTGGTCCTAACAAAAGTTTGGTGTCAAGCGGTGGTCCGGCAGAACTCTGACAATGGGCAGTGGTCCGGTAGAAGTCCGGCATCAGGTGGTGGTTTGACGGAAGTCTGAGCAGTGGTTGAGGAGGAGCAAGGAGGCAAGAGCTATCTCCGATATCACTATTGATTCCTTGCTTGGGGTCTCCTTTCAAGAAGGAGGGGTATATTTATAAATTTCCTTGAGTGGCATGGCCTGTAAATTAGAGGAAGATTAAGGGTAAATGGGGAGTGGTTTGCATGGATGGCTGATGTTAAATCCCTTGATCATGGGCCGTTTGCTAGGCCTTTGAAGGTCTTAATTAATGATGCCTGAATTCCATTATCTTGTGCTCGTTGGATTCATCTCGTCGAGGCGCTCGATTTGACTATAAGAATGTTGCGTTTGGAAATTGTTTGGTAATCCAATTTGTGGTTTGAACCTTCCAACGAAGCTTTGGGTCCTTGATTTGGACTCATTTGGGCTCAGATTGAGTCAAATTTTGTGTCGTTGGGTTTGTATTCTTGAGGCGTTCAATTCGACTATAGGTTTGATGAAATCAAAGTTTGGATGATCCCAAATTTAATTTTGGAAGTTTCCAACTTGATTTTTCCTCGAGATTCGTGCCCGATCAGGATAATTTTTTGATGTTCTATCACTACCGAGTAGGGTATGAAGAAGTTGATTAAAGAAAGTGGCGTGTCCTTCGTCAATGATAGGGGTAATCCATATAAGAATAAACCTTTGAGTTTATGAAGTGCATTATTTCTCAAGGCTTCTCTCTCTAGGAGATTTTTATCATCATGAAGTAAACATCTAGACTACACCCTTTCATCTCCGATTATTATTTTTTTATTCTTATTAAAAATATCATCCAAGTAGTTATTTAATGGTCCCTAAAGCTTATAGGAGAACCCTTCTAATCCTAATGAGAGATGCTCCTCTAAAAACTTTGAGCAGAAGAATAACGTTTAAAAAAATATAATAGTAAGATATCCACTACTTGTCCAATATTATTGTGATAGTTACAAAATCAATGACCATTGCATGAAAAAGTGTTGGGAGCTTATTCCAAAGTTCTTGTAGGAGCAGTTTATAAAGAATGATCATGGACTTAAAGTGATAACAAACAAATATAAATAAGACAATAAACTAGTTCGAAGTTTAAAATTGAACAAATGGGATTAAAAAGAACCAAGTCTTTGATCCCAATGTGGATGAGCAACCTTTCACCATTCTTATTTAACTTAGGGGTGAGATATTAATTTCATCATTGATTTACTTTTAAGAATAAGAAGAATTTAATATCCTCAAGTTTTTTGAAAGCCATCGGTTGGTAATTACTCCGTGACCTAAATACCCCTTAATTTGATATAAAAGGTTGGAAAAAAGAGCGTTTGTTGCTTCTTAGAAGCTCTATTCGGGACTTTCGCTCAGCGGATAATTTTTTTGACCTTAAAACCTCTACCCATCATGGTTGTGGATTTTGGAAGAGGATATCCTTTCTTTTTGCTGCACCTTCCAAGTTTGCTTTGGTTGGTAAAGTTCTTGACATCGACCCGCTTATATATATGGAGATGAATATAGATGCACATATAAATGTTTTGAATTCTAGAATTATTTTTGCTATTTATTTTCTGATAAATGAAGTTAGATAGCTCTAGTGTTCTTTATTAAATGATAAAGAAATAATTTTTTCAAATTAGATTCCGTGGCATCACACTCGTTGTGGTGGCCGCTCTTGGGTGTAGTGTTGGGTGCATTTGCTCTTGTCCTGTTGGGGGGTTGTTCTATTGTTGGGGGGGTTGTGGCTAGTTCTGCATGTAACTTAGGTGGTTTGTCCTTGTTTGGTCTCTCTTGATTAGTGTTGGCTTTTTGTTGAGGTAACTTTCTTGCCTTACATGTTGTTGGTTGGTTGCAAGTTGCTGATTGTTAGTTTTTCTCCTATTCTTGCTATGATTTCTTTCTTGGCTTCATGTCAAATACTGTTTGTGGACTTTCTTTGTATTTTCTTATTGGCTCTTTCTATTCGTAGTTTTATCTATTAGTCGTCTCTTGGCTCTGTCATGGGCTGGTTGTTGATTTGCTTTTCCCGTGGGCTTTATTTTTCAAACGGGTGATTGCAATTGTGGAGCCGTTTTTTTTTCTTTTGCGGATTTTCTGGGTCGGGTTTTTGTGTCGTGTCAAATATTGAAAATCCGGGTTGGACCCAACCCGATTTCAAAACGGGTCCGGTTCGGGTTCCAGAAATTGACCCGATTGAAAAACCGAACCCAACCCGTGACCCGAAATTGACACCCCTACCCGTTAATACTAAAAATCATCATAAAGTACTCTAAGAGATACGTGTGTATGGTGATAAAGATCAACCATCTTGATTTTAAATTTGAGGGCATAATGATCTGAGAAATGAATTCTATAGAAAAAATTATTACTTTCTTTTGATAGGACCGGAGCCTATCGCTTTCTAATAAAAGAAAACTGTATTTTTTTTTTCAGTTGATTTTATTTATTATAATGAAATTTTTGTCGAAACAAAATTTTATTTTTAAAATTATTTAATTAGATATCAATAAAATATACTGAAGTAAATACAAAAAAAACACTTTCTGTGTCAAAATGGGCCTAAAAGCTCTTAAATTTGTGCTAATTAAGATTAGTAAAACCTTTAGATATCATATAAGCACTAATCTCAAGAGTTAATCCAAGTACTTCGAAGTCCAATCTTACATTAAACGCACTAAGATATCCTTACGCAACCATTATTCTTAATATAAAGCTCCACCAATAACTATTATTCTTAACAATTTTAATCATCACTGTAATAATAACTGATTAAAAGCAGAAAATTGAAGAGAGAATATGCATCGCAGCTTAGCTGCAATAAATTAGACATAGACGTTATGAAAGTACTGACTTTGCGTTATGATTCAATGATCCCATTGGCCTAATGTCTCTATAATTACTTAGAAAAAAGGTCTTTCAATGTGCTATCTTCTCTCTTCCCATCATCTAAAACAAATTCCGTAAACAGCTATCACTTCCTTGCAAAGCGATTCAATGAACATGGAGTAGTGGAATGCACATGTACAATCTTTCCCTGATAATCTCCAAATAATTGCAACAAAATTTATACTTGCAAGCTCATCAACATGCTTTCTTCTCTTGCTTCTTTGTCACATCTTGCACGGCACAAAATTAGGTTTCGTTTGTGACAACTTTTTTTATTATTTTTTTAAACAGCTTTTTAGCTTAAAAATGAAAATTTTTATACTAGAAAGTTACTTTAAGAAGCAGTCGAAAGCCGCCCCAAACGAAGCCTTAGTTTGAGTCCTTCATCTCATCAATTAATTCAAAATTTTACTTTAATTAAAACAATTTTATAAAAAAGTAAGAAAACAACCCCAAACTAAGGTTTTGTTTGGGATGACTTTCTTATTACTTCTTAAAATAGTTTTATTAATTTTTGTATTAAAAAGTCATTTTAAGAAGCAGTAAGAAAGCTGTCCCAATCAAAGACTAAGTAAGCCTTAATCATACTTCCTCCCTCATGCGGTTTACTAATATTTTAAATGATAAAAAGCTTTTATATTTAAAGAAATATCGCCTGCTAGAGAATTCTTTCACGTCACATCCAAATATGTGAAACCTCAAGTTTAATACCTTAAAAATTAGGCTGCGTATCACTCGAGCCAACCCTCTCTCTTTCTCTCTCTCGCTCTCATGATCATGTTGAACAAAATGACAGTCATGAACTCCACCATTTTAAATGTGATAATAAAAATAATGTAAAAAATTCAAACATATGAGGAAGAGCACCCTTTTAAAAAAAGGGGGGAAGAACCAAAGAAGTGTACCTCATTCAACCTAACTAGATTTAACCTAAAATAGAATTTGTGGGAATTATGAGCTGGTTAGAATTGCAGCAGTTGGCGCTATCAAGTACATTATTGCACTTTTGGTCGACTACTTAATTGGCACCTACAAAAAGATATGACCAAACTCCTCTTTTCATCATTCTATTTATAGGAATTGAAGGACTTCAAAATTCAAATCAAAATCTACTTTAAATCTTAACTATTTATAGGAATTGAAGCATCAATATAAAAATAATTTATGACAAAGTCTTAAACTTACTCTCATTCATGAATATAATTCAAACCAATTTGCATTTAGTCATGAAACTATTTTTTTTTAAATTGTATTTATTTAATCAATAGTATTGATACTCTCTCTCAATTCACTCAATAATATGATATATATTTTGAAAAATTTCGACGACTTAAAAAAAAATCGTAAATTGAACTTCCTATGATCTTTATGCCCATAGATTGTGTAATTGAACCATATAAAGCCTAAAAGATGACTAAACTTAACACCTATGAGAGCTCTCTTAAGCTAATATATTACACATTAAAGTGGCTCACTAGTTATGAAAGTGCACGTTAATGAATCTTCATATCCTAAAGCGCCTATCTCACGACTATAGAACTTTGCACTTAATCTAATTATATGTCTCCAACGATCTTTCCAATAATACATAGCTGCTTCTAATTTTGAGATTGGATTAGAAAACTTAAGATGTTATAGAACAAATTACATGGTGTGTCATGAAGTTGGCTTAGCTTAAGATGTTAGGGTTATTTGGGATTGTGGTATAAAGGTCTTGGTTTGTGAACTTGAAGAAAGGTTTAGTGATTGAGTTGAATCACACCACCAAATCTTTTATTCAACGTATTTGCATTGAATTAAAGAAATTTATAGATTAGCTTATCATCTCCATTATTTTTTTTAATTACCATAAATCAATAGAGGGCTGGAAATTTTCTTGTGTGTAAGATCCTAATATATACCATCTATTTTCACACCTATTATATAATTATTTTTCTTTTTATATTCTTTAAAAAATAAATTGAAAGCTCTTGCAAGAACACAATAATGTTTTCTAATAATAATAATAATAATAATGTTGCGTCCTGGAGTATTCGCGACGGTAGAGAAATATATAATTTAACGTCTTAGTGTTGTACGAAGATCCAGCACACAAGCAGATAAGAGAGAGGGTGAAGCGTTCATAAGAGACACCATAGTTTTTACATGGAAACCCCTAAAAAGGGGGAAAAACCGTTGGGTCTGGCCCAGTTTGATTGAATCCACTAGTATTTGTAGTCGATTACAAATGAGGCCATTCCTTGGGAGAAGGCTTTGACTTGATGATACAAATGTACATCATATAGAACGCATTACATGGTGGGAGTTACAATATAGACGTGTTTGTTTGGTCGGCACGACCATAGTCGATAGAATGGAGGCTGGAAAGACCGTTGTCTGGTGATGGAGGTCGGAAGGACCATTGTAGGTGACGGAGGTCGGAAGGATCGTAGTCAACAAGAGACCAGGGTCAGAAAGACCGTTGTCTAGTGATGGAGGTCAGAAGGACCATAATAGACAATAGAAGTCAGAAGGACCGTAGTCGACAGGAGACCGGGGTCAGAAAGAATATTATCTACTGATGGAGGTCAGAAGGACCATAGTAGGTGATGGAGGTCGGAAGGACCGTAGTTGGCAGGAGACCGGGGGTCAGAAAAACCATTGTTTGGTGCTGGAGGTCGAAAGGACCATTGTAGGCGACAGATGTCGGAAGGATCGTAGTCGACAAGAGACCGGGGTCAGAAAGACCGTTTTCTAGTGATGGGGGTCATAAGGACCATAGTAGGTGACGAAGGTCTGAAGGACCATAATCGGAAGGAGATTGGGGTCAAAAAGACCATAGTAGAATGGTGATACTTCAGGAGAACTCTCGGCGTCAAGTGGTGGCACGATAGAAGTTTAGGCCTTAAGTGGTGGTCCGGCAGAGCAACGACGCCAGGCGGTGGTCTGGCAGAGGTGAGGGTCTCAACAGGTGGTCCATTGGAGCAACGACGTCAGGCGGTGGTCCGGCGGATGGTCCGGCGGAGGTGAGGGCCTAAAGTAATGGTACGGTAGAGCAACGATGTCAAGCGGGGGTCCGACGTAGGTGAGGGCCTCAAGTGGTGGTCCGGAGGAGCAACGATGTCAGGCGGTGGTCCGGCGGAGGCGAGGGCCTCAAGTGGTGGTCTGGTTGAGTGACGACGTCAGGAGGTGGTCCGGTGGAGGTGAGGGCCTCAAGTGGTGGTCCGGCGGAGCAACGACAACAAGAGGTGGTCCGGCGGATCGAGGTGAGGGCCTCAAGTCGTGGTCCGGTGGAGCAACGGTGTCAGGCAGTGGTTCGGCGGAGGTAAGGGCCTCAAGTGGTGGTCCGGCGGAGGTAAGGACCTCATGTAGTGGTCCGGCAGAGTAACGAAGTCAAGCTGTTGTCCGGCGGAGGTGAGGGTCTCAAGTGGTTGTCCGGCGAAGGAACAACATCAGGCGGTGCTTTGGGGGAGGTAAGGGCCTCAAGTGGTGGTCCGATGGAACAACGACATCAAGCGGTGGTCCGGCAGAGGTGAGGGCCTCAAGTGGTGGTCCGGCGGAGCAACAATGTCACGCGGTGGTCCGGCCGGTGGAGGTGAGAGCCTCAAGTGGTGGTCCGACGGAGCAACGACGTCAGGCGGTGGTTCGGCGGAGATGAGGGCCTCAAGTGGTGTTTTGGCGGATGTCCAGCGATGGTCGATGAGGAGCTTCTTCCTTCTTATAAATATGTCCAGCGATGATCTATTTATAAATTTCTGGAGTGGCATGACCCATAAATAGGTGAGAGATCAAGGGTAAATGGGGAATGGTTGGTTGGACGACTGATATTGAATCCCTTGATCATGTACTGTTCGTCTGACATTTGAAGGTCTTAATGATGTCAGAAATCAGCGATCTTGGCTCGTTGGATTCGTCTCGTCGAGTCACTCAATTTGATTATAAGCACGTCATGTTTGAAAACCGTTTGGTAATCCAAATTGTGGTTCAAACCCTCAACAATGCTTCTGACCCTTGATTTGGGCCCATTTGGGCTCGAATTGTGTTGATTTTGTGTTGTTGGGTTCGTATTTCCAAGACGTTCATTTCGACTGTAAGTTTGCTGAAATCGGAGTTCGGATTGTCTCAATTTTTAATTTCCAACTTGATTTTGCATCGAGATTAGTGCCCGATCAAGATAATTTTTGGGGACGCATCAAGTAATAATAATAATAAAGAGAATGAAAAGACATCAACTCTATTGTCTTCTTAGTGATTCTTTTCTTTTATAAATTTTTTTCCTTTCTCATTTAGCTGGTTGATTGATTCAGATATTGTTGTTTGAAATTGGAGTCAACAACACAGAAAATCTCCTCATTATCATCATGATTTTTTTTTAAGGCTTCAGTATCATTGTGTGTGTGAGAGAGAAGATAGAAGACTGATTGATTGATCAAATGAAGAGACATTTAGAGATTTATGGCTCAATGCCTCGTCATTAGGATAAGAAGGACATTCCTAATTAATTTGAGAGAAAAAAATTGTAGTAAAATGAATTTGGAATTAATTTTATCTAAATTATTTTGAAATTTTCTAAATTTAATAGGGTGTTTTTTTTTGGGCGGTCATTTAGGCCAATTAAGATAGACTAACACATACACATCGTATACACAAATATTTGAATCAAAGACCTCTTAATTGGTAGTCTAAGTCAGCTCCCAGCCAACTGGCCAAGATGAGCTGTGTATTTAGTTAACCAGTTGAATTTGAGATAATTGCTTATTCATATCTGGCTCATTGAGATTTAACATCTCAGTGTTCGGCTCATGTTTGAAACTATTCAGGAGCAATGTGTTCGTGTTCTCATTATTTTCTAGTAGAACAAAAATTAATTACAAACAAATAAAATAAATAAATAATGAGATGAACACGATAGCATCATTCTATTTATCTACTAACTAATTAGTAAATCTAAAAAATATATAATTAATAATGTTACATTAATTTTGAGCAAATAATCGCTAGTATATAATTGTAAATAATAATAACCCTAGGAGGAACCTATATTTCTCTTATAATTAATCTACTACATGTAGCTAGCCTTCTTTTTCATGATTTGATCCCAAATTAATTTTACAATAATCTCAGCAACCTACTAAATGACAAAATTAAGGATTAATAAATTGAAAACCTAAGCAATGAGCCAAATTTTAGTATAATTTCCTTGGATTTTCTTCTTCATTAAAATAAGTTCTACTTGGTAGATTTTATACGAACAAAAAAGCTCTCACTTTCGGGTAGCAGTGTAAATGAGCTGAACTTGAGGGAATTTCTTGTCTGTTTATATTTTGCTCGTTCGAAAGATTATTTATTTGAAATTAAATAGTATTTGTAATTATTTGTGAACAATATGCTTGTTACGACTTTCTGATTTCAACAATGTTTTTGGAGTAGATTGCGATGCGTCTAATATTGACATTGATAATTTTAAGTAAAGAAGGGAAACCGATCGTATTCTTCAGTGAGAAATGACAAGAGGGCTGTGAAAATATTCCACCTATGACAAAGAATTATACACCATTATTCGGAGCCATTATTTGATAGGCAATGATTTCATCTGAAAAGAGAAATTCGAAAATAAAGGCTGAAGCAAAAAAGCCCATTTAAATTTTAATGTTGAGTATTAAGGAAAACTGATACAGTATTTTCCTTAGATTCAGTGTGCAAATGTGTCTAAAGACAATGCTCGTTTCACTCCAATCCATTGGACTCAAACGGCCACAAAGGCCCAATTGTCAGTATGGTTATATGGGCCGCAAATGGAGGCGTAATTGTTGATGTTTAAAAAACTGATGGGTCACCATAAAGAATTTGTACCACCTGCTGTTTTACAAAGTAAGTGGTGAAGAGTAATAAATGATAATAATGTGAGCTTCAAAACTAGGCTCGAACTGAAGTAAAAAAGTGATATTAGATTAATTTTTTTTTTAATTAAATTATAAACAGAGATATCTGAGTTGCATAGTAGTTATAAGGAAAGAAAAAAATTAATAATTAAAAGTTAAAAAAAAAAAAAAAACTCTTAACATGAGTTGAAAGATGTGATCAAAGCTCAACTATCCTTGACACTTGGTGTCCTCTGCTCACTTCATTATATACAGAAAACTTGGCTCCATACCTTTGCTAGTCACTTTCTCAATTATGTGCCTACATGATAGTTAAACCTACCTAAAGGAACTTTTATTTGGTCTGGTGAACGGACGTAGAGCTAAGTTCGGCCGGCACTGAGATCGCGCCACGTAGCAGGCACAAAACCGTGGACCCGACCCGGCGAATAGTGGGTATGTCACACGTGTGTTTTTTAAATTCATGACAACCCGGTATTGCTAGGTATTTGTTAATTTTGCTCGGCAATAACAATAAATATCATTATGTGAAGACAAATACCGAGCAATAACGAGCAATACCACAGAGCGGTATTTCTCGTTATTGCCAAGAAATACCGAGAAAATACTGAGTAATACCTAGCAATACGCAAACATAGCATTCCCAGGTTTCAGTCCAGGTCAATTCGTCGGGCCGCGCGGTAAAGAGTAAGAGCACGTGGTGAGATACGATCTCAGTGGTGACCGAACGTAGAGCTACGTCCGATTACCGTACCTAATAATTGTTCCACCTAAAGAGTTACTCAAAGCAAAGCCTCCCCTTCACCGGTCACTTACTATAGATGCTACCCTAGTTGTTCATCTTCTCTCAATTAACTGACATAATTGAGAAAATCACCTAATAAGGTCATTTTTCCCTTACATTCTATCTTTCCAAGCCCTTTTGTACTAATATTTACTCAAAGTGCCAACCTTAAGAATCTCATTGGCTAAACTCCCTTCAGTTCCTTACAAGGTGTTCTTCGGCATTAACAACTCTTGGTATCATCATCCTTTCTTATCCATGGCAGCCACATTACCTCTTTGGGTTGACATTAGGGGTCATTTCTACTCCTCCAAACTTTAGGAATTCAAATTCTATGTACCTTGCTAATCCTATAGTTGTTAGCTACCTGGCAACTTTATCATGTCCTTCAAAGCTAATAGTAGTACATGGATCCTTTGTCGATTTTGTTCATTGCAGATCTCAACATTCCATGGTTCCATTCGTAGCAATGAACTAGAAAATCTCATCTCCCATAATCGATAATTCCTCTCATATTTTACTTACAAGGCAAACTAGCCCTTTTGATCACTTATTTAATACATTCGAATTGTCATATTCATAGAAATTGGCCTTATTGGGGACGTTTATGGTCCCTGACCATCTCTTTAATCTATTAAGATTATTTTATCAGAAATGTAATTTATTAGAAAGTTATTTCTAGCCTTTCTTAACATAAAACTTACTCTTTTGAAATTCTCTTTGATTAAGGATGATATTTCTAGTGCCACCTCCATCCTACCTCTTTCCTTTGCTAGATTAACTTAAGATAGAAACTTTTAAAGTTTAGTATCTTATTAGTTTCTTTATGTGGCCATGTTGGACGAACTCAACATAGCATTTTTTTGTATGATCATGATCAGATAGCTTTTACATTTTTATATACTTGATTTGAGGATGATGCACTAGTAAAGAACACTCATTACAGGAAATTCATTGATTACCAGCGGTCTGAACCGGCAGTTGTCCAACCGCCGATAATAATGGCGGTTTAACTGGCGGTCTGACCGTCGGTTATTACCGGCGGCCCAATCAACCGTTATGCAAGCTTAAACCGCCGAAAATAGCTAGGGTCCACAAAACCGCCGGTATTAAAACTTACCAGCGCATTACCGGCAGCCAGTACCGCTAGTGGTAAGTGATTTTGGTACCGGCAGTTTGAGCTGCCAGAACGCCAATATCTTTTTGCTTTAGTCATGGATTTTCTCACTAGACATTTGCGAGAGGATGTACCTTATTGTATGCTTTTTGTTGATGATATTCTACTTGTTGATAAGACTAGATTACATCAAGGATCACTCTTAAGCCAATATTTTTTTGCTTTAGTCATGGATGTTCTCACTAAACATTTGCAAGAGGATGTACCTTGGTGTATGCTTTTTTTTTTTATGATATTCTTCTTGTTGATAAGACTAGAGAGGGATTTGAAGATAAACTTGAATTATGAAGGTTAACTTTAGAGTCTAAAGGTTTTCGCTTGAGTAGATCTAAAACTGAATATATGGAGTGTAATTTTAGTAGCAATAGACCTAGTGAGGGGTTTGTGACTTTGGACGATCAAGTAATTAATAAAAGTACACGTTTTAGATATCTTAGATCTTTTGTTTAGAGTGATGGTGAAATAGATCGAAAGGGATATTATCATCACAATTCAAGTTGGATGGTTGAAATGGAGGAATGAATCGGGCTTGTTGTGTGATAGAAAAGTCCCCTCAAACTTTAGGGAAAATTCTTTAAGATGGTGGTGAGATATGCAATGCTTTATGGTGATGAATCTTAGTCAATAAATGAGAAGCATAATACTAAGTTAAGTATTGCAGAGATGAGGGTGCTTAGGTGGATGAGTGGCTTTACCCCTAGAGATAGAATACGGAATGAGCATATACATGAAAATGTTGGAGTACCTCTAGTGGATGATGAGATTAGAGAGTGTCGTCTACAACAAGAAAACAACTCATTTCCGACAGAATTTTTGGCAGAAGAAAATTCGTCACAAATTTCGGTGGATTTTCCAGTTATTTTCCGACGGAATTTTTTTGACGGCATTTCCGACGAAATTTCTTACAGCTTTCTGACGGAAATTAAAAAACTAAGTTATATTTTAATAACTTATTGTCAAATTAAATTATTTAAATTAATATTTTAAAAAATAACTTAAATTATTGAATTTAATAACTTAAATTATAATTTCATTATTTATAACAAAAATAAAATTATTTAAATTAATAATTTAATTATAATAAATTTTTATTATAATTTATCGTGTTAAATTAAGTTAAATAATTTAATAGTTATAAGTTAAATAAAATAAAGTCTCCGATTTATCAGGTTTTGTTTAAGGGCGAGATGGCAGTAGGGGAAGAATTCTTACGCGCGCAAGGGGTAGTGTTCAAACCCCGTCAAAGTCATTTCGTGCGGGCAGGGGACCCTGCGCGGGTCAGCTGAGCACTCCGTGCGGGCTAGGGCGAGCCATGTGCTGGTGCGTCTTGGGCTGGGGATTGTGCTTAGGCGGCTGGGCTAGAGCGTGGCTAGGCTGGAGCGGATCTCAAATAAGAGCAACAGTGGGCGGTTATTTAGGCGGGGCCGGTTGCTTTGGATTATATATTTTTTTATTTTTCTTGAATTTTTGGCGTAAAAAAATTCGTCAGAAATATTTTTACAGTGAAAAATTCACTGGAAATCCGTCGGAAATGTTTCCAACAATTTATTTTGTGCCAGAAGACCTTTTCCAACGCGCGTTAAACCGGTGAAAATATTTCCATCGAAAATCTGCCGGAAATGCTAATTTCTAACGAATTTTGGCCATTTTTCCGCCGGAAATGGCCGCCGAAAAATGTTTTTTTCTTGTAATGGCCTTAGATGGTTTGGTCACATAAAACGACAGCTTTCATATGACCTGGTTAGGAAAGTAGATGTATTAGATTTAACTTATGTTAAGAAAGGTAGACATAGACCTAAGCATCCTCATCTTTGCAACACTTAACTTAGTATTATGCTTCTCTTTTAATGTCCAACATTCAGCACCATAAAATTTTGAACTTGTTTTTGCTTGGGTGGATGAGTGGCTTGATCCTTAGAGATAGGATATGAAGTGAGCATATACGTGATAAGGTTGGAATAGCTCCAGTGGAAGATAAGATTAAAGAAGTATCATACATGGTCAGATTGGGTTCGCAATGGTCAGATGTTGTTGGAGGGTATATGACTTGGGTTTGCAAGGCTATGCTTATGAGGGCAGTTCATCCACCTCAGCATTTTATGATCCAAGTGGAGCTAAAAAAATTGTAAGCCAGAGGGTTGCAACGTTGACGAGAGAGATAGAAGAGATGATAAATGTTCAAAATGAAATGCAGGTAGAGCTGCAATCCTACAGAGATGAAAATAAAAGGAAGAAAAAGAAAGAGATAGAGCAGCCGCATGCATCTCCAGACAGCGAGGATATGGACGAGGATTAACAATCTTTTATATTTGATGAACTTATGATGATCTGATTATAAACTTATTTGGTTATGAACTTGTTTGTTTTAACTTTTTGTTTTAGTTATGAACTTATGAACTTATTTGGATGATTTATTTGGTTTCAATTATTATTTTGTTTGGTTTAACTTATGAATATATCCCCTCTAATTATTATGATTGACTATAGTGGTGTGTTACTTAAAATTGTTATGATTATTATCTTTTATGTGCAGGTTTAGAGTTTAGGATGAAAATCCCTCAAATAGAGGGGAGGCTGTCAATTTTTTTTTTTCCAAATGCTATTGGTTTCTAGTGGCCCACCGGCGGTTTGGCCGCTGGAAACTTCGATACGGGATGGGTGATAAATGCCGCTAGAAATCTACTTCAACCGCCGGTATTTACCGGTGGTTAACCGACGGTGTCCGACGGTAGTCCGGTGACACGCCGGCGGTCACAGCGCCCACAATTCCTTCAGCTGTAACCGCCGATACCTTTACCGGCGGCTTACCTGAGGTCTAAACTATACGAATGACAGTATTTTTACCGGCGGTTTAATGGCCGGTACGCCTCCGGTAACAACACCGGCGGTGACCGACGCTCAGACCGTCGGAAGATCACCGGCGGTACAAATCGCCGATGAAGAAAACCGTCGTAAAAACACCGCCGATAATGGTTTCCATCGCCATTTTTTCTGGCGGGTTTTAAACCACCGAAAAGCCGCTGGTGTTTTACAAAAATGCTGGAAAACAAGTGTTAACTGCCGGCAAAAACCGCCGGTAATGAGTTATTTTTCTGTAGTGACTAATTTTTTACACAATATTCTAATAGATGTTGTGATAGGTTAAACCTCTCTTGCTTTTTTATTTGGATTGGCCTAGGGTGGCCCCATTTTATAATTATTATTTAAATTATTGATAATTATTTTACTTTTTTTAAAAATGCAACCTTTCTTAAAATGATAAGAATAATGGAATGAAATATCCTTAGAAGTATATTTAAGTTTTAATGGTATTTAACACTTCCATCGCTAGGTCCTAAATTCTAGATGAAAAAAATGGGATTTGCATTAGGTAGTTGACAGCCAGTAAAAACTTGTCAAATATATATGACACGAATCTTTTAAAGCATTTTGTTAATATTATGACAATACCCGAGTGCAATATTAAATAGCCGATGGTTCCCACATCATGAATAGATGTGGGCAAAGAAGTTAGTTCGTGAAACTAGAATTAGGATAAGAACTTAAATTAAAGAAATAAAAAAAATTATGATTTATAGGAAGATAATATTATATGCATTCAAGAAACTAAATTGATTGGAGAGAAGGATAAGGAGATTGATATTTTTGGACTTAAACTATAGTATTCTGATAGGAGTTTTATTAAAAATGGCGTATGTGTGATTATATATAAAATTTTGAAGGATAATAATATACAAATTAATAGAATTGATGATAGAATTATGACTTTAAAGATTATTATTGATGCTAAGATTATTAATATTATAAGTTCTTATGCTTCTCAACGAGGTTTGGATATTTGTTTAAAATTAAAATTTTGAAATAACATAGAAGAATTAATACAAAAGATATCTCTTAAAGAAAATATTTGTATTGGAAGATATTTAAATAAATATGTTGGTAAAGAGGTAGATGATTTCAAAAATATTCATGGTGGTTATGAGTTTGGAGCTACTAATGAAGGTGATTAGATCATATTAAATTTTGCTATAGCTTATGATTTTGTAATTGCTAACACCACAATTCTTGGATATTTATATCATCTTTTAAAAAGAAATATCTTAACCAACATGCACATCACCCAATTTTTTGTCAAACAAAAAAAATAAGGTTTTTTTTAAAAAAAAAAAATTAAAACCCATATAGGGGCCTAGGCGTTAATAATAAAAAGAAGTTATAGGTCATTAGAGGATCAGATGCTCCCTACAGCTAAAACAATATAATCATTTATCTAATGAGTCAATGATCTTATCTATTACAAAAGAAAAACAATACAAAATAGTGAGGCAAGAAACCAACCCTCAAAAATAGCCCAAGCTAAATCTTCAACGAAGGCATCAGGAAAAAAAGGAGTCACAAAAAATCCAAACAAAGCTTGAATGAACCCATAAGCTCTACATAGTGAGGCCAAACCGCGAACCACACAATCTACCTCCGACAAGAGACGACCTGGAGAAATTCTAAAAAAAAATGCAGTACCAAACACCTTAATGCACAACCATCACCCTCAGCCGATAAAAACTTGCAACCGTACAACTTAAAAAAAAAAACTAATAAGAGAGTTAAGTATAGTAAACATAATAAAAAATCAAAAGAAAGCCAAGGAACACAAAGTACCCAAACAGAATAATCAGAAGTGAAAGCCAACCACCAAATAAGACAAAAGAAGCCCCTAAACACCAGCAACTAGAAGCCCTACAGAAACCCTAGGACCCCACCCAAAAACAACCCCAAGCCCACAACGAGAGCAGCACCAGAGACCCTAATTTTTAAAAACGAAAAAAAAAAAAAATTAAGAAGAGTCATCTTGAAAAAGATAGTTGAATTAGATGGAACTGATTGCAAAAGAAAAAAATGTTAGCAACCTGGTGATGAATTTGTTTGATGAATAAGTAAGAGGTAGAGAACTCGAGTTATATTAACAGAAGAGCTCACAAAATACACAATTGTTGCAAAATCTTTGCTATCCTAAACAAAAATTTAAATAATAAAATAACTGCCAAACAAAAGAAGTCCTAAAACTAAAGCAACAAGAAAGCATGAAAAAGTAAAAATTGTTGAAGGCCAATGCACAGAATGTCCCTGAAAAAGACAAACCCAATCAAATCATCTCAAAAACCTACTTGCAATGCCAGACATATCTTAATTCTATTTTCATTTATTAAACTTAACATACAAAAATTTCTAATTTTAATAGCAAAACTTAATAAGCTAATAAGCTGATACATTTGTGCTAAACATTTCATCGTATATATCTTCATATATGATAATAAACACAGTTATACAAATGATCAATAAGGATTAGGGATGCAAAAGAGTCGAGTCAAGCTCGAGTCAGAGGTAGTTCAAGCCTGACTCGCTAATTTTGCAGGTGGTGGCTCAAAAATCGAGCTCGAGCTCGACTCATGAGTTTGAATCCCAGGCTGGAATTCAGATCGTTAGCTCGAGCTCGAAAAATCAACTCGAGCTCTGCTCGCGTACTAGGTTGATAAGAAGCTTGAACTTAATGTTTTTTTATTGAAATTTTTACCATCAAAATGATGCTATGATGTACTATTGATTATTTTTTAATTGAATACTTTTTAATGACATTTTTAAATTAAAATGAAAGCTTTTTAGCAATAAATTCGACTCATGAGCTTATGAATTAGTCAAGCTCAAACCGACTTGACTCATTTGGACCCGTATACAAGATTCAACATAGATAATCATCCCAGAATTCAAACTGCATCTAACTGGATAACAGGATACACAACTCACCTTAGCTTGTTGGTTGAGAGCTTATGCTTTCAACTAAGAGGTCTTGAGTTCGAGTCTTTGTGTATGCGTTGTGTGTATGAGTTTGCCTTAAATGGCCTAAATGTCCAAAAAAAAAAACTGGATAACAGGATCAGCCTATGCCATTGCACCTCGAAAACGTAAAACCAGAATAACATAAGCTGCGCAATCTCCTAAAAATGGTGCTTATTGTTGCCCATTCCAAGATAAGCTAGAACTGGGCAGTATTTGCCTACTGCTTTTCTCGTACTGGCTAGCACTGTCACCTCTAATTAAAGAACTAAATACCATCTGTGATCCCCAACGCAGATCCAATGTTAACAAACACTTCTTAATGGGCAGCTGAGCTTTTTTAATAATTCTAGCGGGAAGGCGCATTTTAGCACTTTCTAATTTCGATTGTATATTTGGCACTGTAGAATAAGAAGGTGCGTCGGCGCGCGCTTTTTGCTATTTTTGTAATAAAATTTATAAGAGCAGGTGATTTCTTTTGAATAGAAAATAGAATTGATGTGAAGAGACGGAAGAGTGGGGCCCAGTGAGCGCAGCGTCGCATGTGACTGGCTGTCCTTGATGCCGGCGCTGCCGCCGGCAATGCCCTGCTTGCCACGTGGTATACAGCGAGTGACTTCGTGTTATTTACGAAGAAAGGTCCAGTCACGTCGGAGGCTTTGGCGCGCGTGTGGGTCGAGTTGGTGGGTCCCACAGGTGACTGTCGTCATCCCTTTGACTAACGTCTTTTGCGAGCAGTGAAATTTTCAGGAAATTTTTTGGTAATAATATTTACTAAATTATTTGAATTTTAAAAAAATTATTAAAATTAAAATTAAGTTCTATATGTTTTAAAATTTTATTTTCACATTAATATTAAAAAAAATGGTGGTCGCAGCACTCATAACCGGTTGATATAAAATAAATAGAAAAGAAACAGTAGACTTTCATCATATTTTTTAATATGATTTTTTTGGGGGAAAATTTTCAATATGCATTAAAATTTTGGTACTTTAATGGATGAGAAGATGTCTCTCAAGACATCTAATAAAATTAGAACTATGCAAAAAAAGATTAGCATGGCCCTCACACAAAAATGATTTACATAAATCGAGAAATAAATAAAAAAATAAGAAGAAAATATTATTTATCCACTATATATTAAAGAAAGGACTATAAAGAATTTAGTACACTCAAGAACTCTAAAACTCTTTTAGGAGTCATTTAGTTTTTTATAAAAAGAATGCATAATATAAAAACTACAACTTACATGAGGTAGCATATGTAAAATATTTAAAATTTATTTAGTTAGATATAAAATAAACATTTTTTTATTTGATTTGAAGTAAATTAAATATAATATAAAATCTTATAATAGATAGATGATAGCGGTGAATGATAGGATTTGATTGAGATGAAGAGGTGAAAACTAATGGTTGAGATGGATGGCATTGATGGATGGTCAACTGACATATGTAGTTGATTAGGGCCACAGTAGGCCATAGCGGTGAGTCAAGGGGGCGGGTTATTATGAGTGGTGATAATAGTAGTATTGCTTGCGGCATATTTGAAACTTTTGCCAAATCGACATGGTTTTGAATACATCACCCCTATGGGGTGAATTTGAAATTAATCAAATTTTTACAATGCATTACATTGCTTTAAATCAAATACTAATATTCTCCAAACACATGAATTTTGAATACCACATCTTTTACTTCAAACTAATAACCCCTTAATTAAAGAACCTATTTTTAAAATTAATATATATTTTTCTATTCATGCTAAATAAAGTACAAAAAAAATCTTAGATACACTATAGATTACAACTCTATTTATTAATGAACCCAAAAAAAATAAAGCATGAACAAATTAAACATATAAATATTAGTTTGATCAAATTAAATACAAATAAAAATTTATCCCTTATTTTCATTATTCAGGCCTTAGGCCAATACAAATAAGGATGGGAAATAAAACTAATGCAATTATAATATTAAATCAACATGAATATGGAGAAATTCATCATAATTGCATCCATCGTAATTGATGCCAATGACATCTAAATTACAAACTAAGGAGAATAAAGGTTTAGCTAAGGTCATAATTTTTTTTTTATAAAGGACAAAAACCTATCTTATATATTTAATAATTCCTTATTTTGGCATTTCTAACATCCCGGCTGTTGTTGAGAAAAGGGATTGCATTGTTAAATGGCTTAAACCTGATCCTGATCGGATTAAGTTGAATACTTATGGTTCTTATAATGGGAGGTGGCTAGGTGTGGTGGTATTTTGAGGAATCACTTGGGTCAGGTGATTAAGGTGTTTGCGGGTCCTATTTCTGATAATTTTGCTTTTGTGGCTGAGCTAAAAGGGCTCAGCTATGGTATCAGTATCTGCATTAAGCTGGGTTTTAACAGAGTTTGGATTGAGGTTGATGTTATGCTCCTTTTACATTATATTGACAATGATAAGTTGTTTAATGCTGAGAATTTTTATTTGATTAGACAGCTGAAGCAGGACCTTTCTTACATTGATTTTAAGATTACTCATATTTTTCGTGAGGGGAACGGTTATGCTGATGCTCTGGCTAAATTAGGTTGCAATTTGCTGGATTTTCGTGAGTTTAATGACAATGATATTCCTATGGTTGTTAATTAAAGGTTTGGCTAGATTGGACCGTGTTGGGTTACCTTATATCAGACATCAGTAGATGGTGTTGTGGTGGTGTTTGTCATTTTTTGCTGTTATATGTTTCTTTATGCTAGGCTGAACTTGCGGGTAACGGGGAGTCTGTTTGTCTGCAGGTGGTGGTATAACTGTTGGAGTGGGGCTACTCAGGTCTGTGTTCCTATCGTTTGCTCCAGGTGATCTGTGGTTTTTTGAGCTGCTGTTATTTTTGGGGTGTTAGCAGGGTTAGGGGAAGCTGGTTGTTTTACTGTGTTGATGATCATTATGTTAGTCCGAGGGATGGGCGCAGTAATATGTTTGTGATCTATTCTAACAAGTTTTTTAGGTTTTTTTTCTTTCTGCTAATGATAAGAGATGTGGGTATTTTAACAAAAATGTGTGGTTTTGGAGTTTATTTGTTTTGCAGGATTGTAGCTCGAAGGATATATATGCTGCTGATGTTGTGGAAAAGAAGATTGAGATGTTGAAGACTAGAATTTTACCGAGGTTTGCTTTTAAGCTTAAGGCCCGACGTTCAGTCCCTACGTCCTGCTGAAGACTCGACGTCCCGCTTAAGGCCCGACGTTCAGTCCCTACGTCCTGCTGAAGACTCGACGTCCCGCTTAAGGCCCGATGTTCAATCCCGACGTCCTGCTTAAGGCCCGACGTTCAGACCCGACGTCCTACCCAAGGCCACACCATCAACGTACACCCGATCTTCCAAGTGACACTGGGTCTAACACCTGACTCCTTGTCTCCTACCGCCTACAGTCCTTCTGACCTCTGTCGCCTACTACGGTCCGTCCGACCAACATCACTAGACAACGGTCTTTCAGACCCCAGCTTTCTATCGACTATGGTCCTTCAGGCCTTCGTCGCCTAATATGGTCCTTCTGACCTCCATCAACAAACAACAGTCTTTCTGACCCCGATTTTCTGCCGACTACGATCTCCTGCCGACTACGGTCCTTCAGGCCAAAAAAAACCTGTATATGTAACTCCTACCATGTAATGCAATCTATATGATGTACATTTGCTACATCAATCCGGCCTTCTCCCTAAGAAGGGCCTCATTTGTAATCGACTACAAATACTAGTGGATTCATTCAAACTGGGCCAGGCCCCGTGATTTTTCCCCCTTTTCAGGGGTTTTTCACGTAAAAACTCTGGTGTCTCTTATGAACGCTACACCCTCTCACTTATCTGATTGTGTGCTGGATCTTCGTACAATGCTAAGACGTTAAACTAAACATTTCTCTACCGCCGCGAATACTCCAGGACGCAACAAGGCTATTGTGTCAAGTCTTAATTCGTAACCAACATCGTAAATTGATAACCCCCAAAGTCAAAATTATAGAGTAATAAACCTCACTCAAAATCTTTTAAGGATGTGTTGGCTAGCTCTTCAATTCTTTTACCTCTATTTTTTGGATCTGAAAGCTTGTACCATTCGTGGTTTTCCCTCTCTATGAATCTCGGAGATAGAGATTCAGGCACTAGTCGCATCATTCAAGTTTTCATTACTTGGGAAGTTTTTTTTGGTCGTAGACCTCCTTTGGATGGAATCCCAATTGTTTTCTTTAACCTGTAACTCTCAGCTAAATTTTTTGTAACTCTCTTGAATCCTAAACTTGTTTTAATTAAACTATATATGCAATAATTTAGATTGTAGCAAGGTTTTTGTTAAGGGTTGTTACTATGTAAACAACTATTATATAAAGTTAATCAAATTAATGGTATCCATTATTTGATCTTAGCGAGGAATCTCTTGTCGTCTCGACACTACGGGAAAACACGCAATTACCGTCAAATTTTCCGGTGGAATAATTTGCGTCGGCAAATGAGACGCCTGTAACAGCGCATAGTGCGAAGGAAAGTTTACGGCATTTTTTCCAGCGCATGTTCCGTCGGAAAAGTTCCGACGTCTAATGCTCCGGTAAAAACGTCGGAATATACTAGCATTTTACTGGTTTTGATGCACTTTAAAGCGAAAAATATCCGGTGCAGTTACCGATGGATAATATGCCAACGTTTTTAAACTCAAAGACTTAAAACCGGCGCAAAATGCATCGGAATGTTTTCCGGTGTCTGGGATGCCGGAAAATCCGCCGGCGAAAGCCCTATTTTCAAACCCTAGCCCCTCTGGCTGCTCATTTCATTCGTTCATTTCTCTCGCATATCCGCTGTTTTTCTCGTCGCCCACAGTCGCTCTCCGTAGATCGAGGTCGCCGAGCTCTGTTGACGGTCACCAGACGTCGCCGACGGTCATAGCCTTCCTCGCCGGCGAGAGCTCCATTTTTTACCGTAAGTTTCTGTGATCTTCTGCCTCCCGTCGATTGTAAGTTTTTTTTTCATGTAATTTGTTTGGATTCATGCCGGGTAGATCTATTATGGAAGCCATACATTTTTTGAAATGTTTGATGGACAAATATAGAGAGAGTAAGGAGGATCTACATATGTACTTTTGTAGATTTAAAGAAAGCATATGATAAAGTTTCAAGAGGAGTGCTATTGAGAGTTCTTGCAAAAAAAAAAAAGTTACTAACGCTTATATTCAATATTTTTTTGTTTCTAAACTTTTTAAAATCAATTTGGATTAACGCCGAGTAGGTCTACTATAGAAGTTATACATTTATTGAGAGATTTGGATGGAGAAATATAGAGAGAATAAGGATGATCTGCATTTCATATTTATTGATTTAGAGAAAGCATATGATAAAGTTCCAAGAGATGTGCTATAGATACTTCTTGAAAAAAAAAGGAGTTAATAATGTTTGTATTCAAAACATTAAAGATATATATGCATGAGGTATTACTTGTGTTCAAACACGAGGTGGTTTGACCAAATATTTTCTCATTATGTCTGGATTACATAAAGGATCAGCCTCAAGTCCAAATCTTGCAAGAGGATGTACCTTTATGTATTCTTTTTGCTTTAGTCATGGACATTCTCAATAGGCATTTGCAAGAGGATGCACCTTTATGTATTCTTTTTGCTAATGATATTCTTCTTGTTAATAAGATTAGAGATGGAGTTTAAGGTAAACTTGAATTATGGAGGTCAGCTTTAGAGTCTAATGGTTTTCGCTTGAGTAGATCTAAAACAAAATATACGGAGTCTGAGATATGTGGTTTAGAGAGTTTGAGGTATTTTTGGGTATTAGTTTTTATGTTAAATGATTTATTCTTTTTTACTTAAGCTAAAAATCCTAGCTATATATTATATATTGTATGTATTTAAATGCAGAAAGAATTTTGTTTGCTGCCCCAGCACAATGACAAGATTAGAAAGAATTTTGAGAAGCGTGGGTCCACTCGGATGCGCGACATGTTCACAGACATTAGAAAGTCTGGGAAGCGATCATTGTGGATTGGAGAGGTTATATGGGCTGAGTTGAACACTACTTGGGGCAGTGCAGAGTATACCAGGAGGAGGGATCAAAATCAATAGAACAGAGCTTCTGATGTTGGGGGCTTGGGTAGTTCCCTTCACACTGGCGGCTGAGGCTCCGTTCCACATACTGAGCACAGGCGACATTTGGTAATGAATTTTATATGTTTTTTAAAATTTTTCTTTAATACAAATAGTAATAGAATTCTTTTAATTCTAATAGAAAGAGATGCTGGGTAGAGAACCGACCCCTGTGAAATTACATAGTCACACTCATAAGCGACAAGAGGATCAACAATGGATTGATGAGAGAGCAAGAAAAGCCCATGTAAGTATATATATGTGTTTAATAATTTTTATTTTTAGTTTAATTATATATATTTATATTCTATTATGGAGTAACATGTAAGTATATATATGTGTTTTTTCTTTTGCTTTAAAGAAAAAAAGATGTAGTAACATAAAGTTTATGCTAAATCGCCTCGTTTAACAATGTAAACATCTCTTGATTTCTACTACTCTAAACCATGTGATTAAGCTTTATTATATTATGTGCAAGCTAACCCAGTTGCTAACAGTATCCCTCACCAAGAAATAGTAAACAATAATAAGTTCAATCCCATAATAAGGATTCCAACAATACTCCCAGTCAATTGTCACAAAATGCAAGTAAGGCCAAATATCAATATTAATATCAGCAATCCTACTGTAATTAAGTTTGACAATTCATAATATAGTAAGACCTCATAGCAAAAACCCTACTGTAATCCAAATCGTTGGATAACTGGATAGAAACATGCCTTGGATCAAGTAATTAATCCTATAGAAAAGTTACCAGAAAGTTTCAGTTTACCAAAAAAAATTACGAATCACATCTAGGTTGGGTCTACGAACGGTAAATTTGCCAACAAGAGTAAACTGAAAAGGGGATGCAAGTTTAATAATATCATCATCGGACATTAAAATCGCAGGAAAGCCTTTAACGGTCGATTTCGTAAGAACGAAGGATCTTTCGATTGGCTCGGACCCGCCAACACATCGCGAAAAGATCGCGAAGAAGCCAAAGCTTTACCATTATATATCATACCTTTGGTAGATCCATGCATCCCTTGGGGAGGAACACCCCAGACATTAGCAAGAGCAGACGGTGAGTTCGTATCCATCGGAGAAGATGAAACCCAACAGCCCGAAGGCAAGAAACTGAAGAAGAAGAATCAAAACAGCCAAATACGCTCAGACGAACAACCGATCGAAGAGAGCAGACGGAAAAAACGGGGAGCTGTGGTCGCAAATAAAATCGCCAGAGCAGGGGCGGCTAGGGCAAAAAAATATATGTGTGCGGCTTGTGTGTTATTGATCTTTGGAATTTGAATATTTTTTGTTGGGTTGGAGGAATTATAGTTTGAGGTGTTTTGTTGGGGATGTTCTGATCAGTATCAAATGTTTATTGTTGATAGTGGCTCGTAACCATGGAATTTACAAAGGATATCTTAAAACCAACATAATTTCTCTTTATAGGAATATGCATAAATTCCTCTTAGCTTGGATTTTAACAAATAGTCCTAACTTTGTCAATTTTATTTTTATCTTCTTGTTCTTAAATTTTTTGTTTCGTGTCCTTGCAAGCCACTTTTGCAGGTTTTTGGATAATCACTCTCGTTTTATGCAGGACACGATTGTGGTTGGAAGAGTGGTGCTGAATGAGATTTATCTTTCCCTTTCTATTTTTGTTGGTAGAATGTTATTAGTGTACTTTATAATTTGGCTTAGATGGGACTTCCGGCTCTTAGTTTTCTTTTTTACTTTGATTGTAGCTCGTTGGAGCAGTAGTGAGCATTAGTGAGCTAAAGGTCCCCCTAAAGATCTTGTAATTTTGGTTTTTTATTAACGTGTAGGCCCCTCCGTGGGTTTCCCTAAAAAAAAAAAACATCTATTTGTTTTAGGTTAATGGATCTTGAAGATGTCATTAGATCTGAACTGTTTCTAAGCTTCTGCAAATAGATTCAACAGTATGTTAGCAAAATGAATCTCTTCCACTCACTGCAATAGGGCATTCTCTTATAATTTCAATGTATGAGATAGAGCTTATTTTATTCCAATAAGTACATTCTTCTATTTCTTTCAGCAAGAAGAAAAAAAAACGAGCATTGAATTGATGTGGACCTTGCATTATAAATACAACAACTGATTTTCAATTTATTAAGAAACCAAAAAGAGACACATAAAGCCATATGGTATGATGGCTCAGATAAATAATCAAAGGCATCCACATGAAGAACTATCAAAAGCAACCTTCACAATTTTCTAGAGCTCACATAGTACTGATTTAAATATGAGATAAACTACTAGTCCAAAGTTTTTCCAAATGATGAGGAAAGCAACCTAGATGATCATGAATGGACGAAGTCACTCAAAGCAAAGTGCAATATATAATGGCACCAGCAACCCTTTTTCACCAGTTGCTTTTGGAGAGTTGTTGACCTGAAAGAGATTAAATTATGACCAAGCATCAAGATCATGAGAGAAGTAAAAATTTTGACATTTATAATCTTTACTAGAACTTCGTTACGCCTTTGTAAGAAGTCAAGAGAATCCACCTTAACAGATCAAAACATTTTACTATTTGAAGTTGCAGGAGGTGCTGTACTCAAGGCTAAGTTCTTGTAGATCGTAGATTGCTGCTCGGCAAGGGTTTATCAACAGAACAAATATTTGGATTTTAACCAGGACCTCAATTCAAAATCTAAGAGAGCATTAAAAAAGGCAATGATCTTAATTATTTAGTGCACAATCTTTGGCTCTATAGTTTCTTAGATTTGCTAAAACTTTTAAAGCAACAATTTTTAGGTGCACAAAAACTTCGTTTTCCTTCCTGTGGATCACAAAATAGAAGAAAATAGTTACTTACACTGTAAGATTAAGTTACCTTAAAGTGAGCTAAAATTAGAGAGATTTTTCAGTGGTTGCATCTCAGAAATTTTTATATCTATTTGTAAAGCTGAAGTGGAACTATATATTATCTGAAGCTTGGTATTTAATGCTTATGAGCTTTGATGGATTAGTATAAAATGTCTACCGGAAATAGAAGAACTGCTTCATGAGGCCAAAAGGCAAGCCAAAGAAATGTAATTGAGATATAAGTAATATGATATTGCAAAAGAAATGGAGTTAGATGTAATTTGTATCATCTAACTCATTAATAAAGGATAGCCATGCATTGAGTTTTGTGGGGAGGAAGGCTTAACTCATCTCTTAATCACCATATCAGTATGGATATCTAATGAATAGATTTGAGGCTATTGTACAAAAAAACAAGGTATGATTAATATTTTTTGGTTAGGCCCATCAATATTGTGTATGATTGTTAGTAACCAAGACTAAAATTGACATCAGAACTGGAATTTCTAGTTGATGAGAAGGACTTTATATAAGTTCATTGAATAATTAGAGAATATGCCTGAAAATACAAGAAATAAAATGTCAAAAAAATGGCGATGGCTTGGGGGATCCCAGAAGAAAGTATCTGCACGTAGTTTATTCACTGGAAGGTTTCTCCAATGTTGTGGTACATATGCCGGAGTCTTGAGTGCGCTAACATCATCTAAAGTACGTGCACGAGGGTAAGACGATCTCAAAAGCAAAAAAATGGATCGGAAATGAAGAATATTAGAAAATAGTTAATATTTTGATATATGTGTATGCACGTGTGCATGTGTGCGTGTGTCTATATGTGTCTGTTTGTATGTATTTGTATTTGATTTAGTAGCTGTTTGGTATGCTATAAAAGAATAAAAATTAAAAGAAGTGAAGTGTAAAAACAATATAGTGTATTTAAAGTGTTTGAAGTTTATTGGATTAGTGTAAAAAGAATGCAAGAGATTATTTTTTTGTTTGACTTGAAATAAAATGGATGCAGTGTAATATTCAAAATGATGGGGATCAGCCATCGACTCTGGCATGGTGGCTGACGGTGGTGCCGGTGGTTGGTGGAGATCAGCAGACAACATACGGTGGCCGGCGAAAGTAGTGACAAGGTAGCTTGCTTGCGGAAAAAATAGTTTTTACTTAAAATTAGGCAAGCTTGCAACATAAAAAATAAACTAGAATACTTTCCATTACATTTAGAATACCTTACACTACATTTCTCTTTCATCCAACCAAACATAAATATTTTTAAAACCACTACAAAAGCAATACTTTACACCCATTTACTTCCAAACAAGTAGCCCCTCAAAATATTAAAAATTATATAAATTATTGAGATTAGATTTTAATTCTTGCACCTTCTTCGCCTGAGCCTTCCTGTCCTTCATCCCTACCTCCAACGTTGCCACCCCCCCCCATAAACTACCCCCTTAAACTGCTTTTATCGTGCATCTATGACCGCCCTAAAAATTTAGTAGTCCTTAATCACCCCCAAGTCACTCTACACCACATGAGTATACCCTTCCTACTACCTACCTCACCCATTCCTTTCTCCATCACAAAAAGCCTCCATCTTAACGTCATATTTCCAATGACTTCCATTGAGCACCTCTTATTACCCTTGAACAACCTAAGCCCCCAAAATCACAACCATTCTCACTACTTCCCATCGCCTTCACCGCCAAGCTCTCTTATTGTCAACAACATTCCTCAATTAAGTTCTCTCCCGTTATTGATAGTCTCGCTATTAAGTTCTTTCCCGTTACTATTCTACTCAGTGCAATGATTTATTATATTTTTTAAGCACTCAAATAAATGCTTAATAGTAGATGCATTTGAAAATTTAGATTGGTAGATATAGACTACTGAGCTGTGTTAGCTCACAGTTGTTCTGCGCTCTGCTTTTAGGCTCTGGAATGGGAAATAGCCTATTAAGTAATAATTTTTAGAATTTGATATGAGTCTGTATGGATACTTCTTTTTTAAAAGTTATTTTTTGTACAGTCATGACTAATCACTTAATCTAATCTCTATTATGTATTCCGATCGTATTTAACCATGTATTGTATTGTAATTATTGAATAAACTGTTTGATGAGTAATGAAAAGATATTTTGTGATTGAGCTATTTTCTGTATATGGGTAGTTGTTAGCGACTTTGTGGTTTGTTGTTTATTTTAATGTTAAAATTGGACAAAAAATCTGTATAGTTTCTAAAACTCAAATCTCTTGGTCGGCTTATTGCAAGCCAACATGATAGGATCTAACCCATATGTGGGTCTTATCGCATTGGGTTGTGACAATCTTTTTTTGGTATCAGAGCACTGGGTTTGGAAACTTATTATAAAATAAAGCTATAGGATTTAATCGGTAAAAGAAGTTCGATAGTTTTAGGTATGTCTAGGCATTCATTCATGTTTGTTTTCTTGTGCATGCATATTCAGACGAATGTTCTACGTGATTATGGTTCCGTCCGACCCAGATTTGACAAACGGGCAGAGTGCCCGTCAAGTAGCACCTATACAGAGTACCGCTCCTGCAGCCAGTTTTGACCAGTCCGTGGGTCTATCAGGTCATGGTTTGTGACATATGGAGCCATATGTTACCATTATCATAAATTTTAAATTATCCCCTTGAATATTTGTTGAAGGCTTCATGAAACCTCTATTTCTTCCTAATTCATTTATACTAATTTTAAGAAGTTCACAATAGAGTTGCAGCTCAAGTGATATACTCCTTGATTCTTAACATAGAAGTCAAAGGATCAAATTCAAGATGTGATCTTCTTTAAATTAAATATTCACTAGCTCCTTGCATGGATTCATTCTATCACTGGTACTGCACCATCTTTATGTGAAATTGATCTCATTCCTACTTATCCATAACCTGTCGTATGCCCTAAGTTTGTTATATAAGCATTTGGAATATATTTTCTCCATTAATTAAAACATGATTAACTGATCATAAGGTTTTTTTTTCTACCACTCATTGTACATGTTTAAATCGTCTAACCTTATGTTTCTATAACCTTATCTTCACTGGATATTAAACCCGGCCACAACTTTACTAATATTATATTTCCTCAATTTATCTTGTTAACAACATATTCAACTTAGCAGTCTTATTTCCATCATGACTAACTGGACTAGATATTAGCCATTGAGAGATCCAAATCAAGTGGCATACCCCTTGGTCACGCGGTTGCATAGTCGAGTATGGGTAGACTTAAGCTTCGTTTGGGACGGTTTTATTACTGCTTCTAATTAAAACAACTTTCTAGTGTAAAAATTTAAAATTTTGTACTAAAAAGCTGCTTTAAGAAGCAATAAAAAAGTCGTCTTAAACAAAGCCTTAGCCCTCTAGCTAGTGCCGTCATTTTGTAATTGTCATTTTGATATATATATATATATATATATATATATAATAAAAAAAGAGCTGGGAGGAAGGTTCCACTCTTTCCTACCATATATGCATGGCTAGTAGCTAAACAAGGGAAAATTGTATCTATCCTAAAATTAGAGTGAGTAAACTTTTGCCCACTAAATTTTTGTCGCCAGCTCTTAATAGAACCAACAAATTTCACTTCTAATAGATGTTTACTTGAAAAGTGTTTATGCTACAAGTTTTCTTGTATTGATTATGGCTATCCATAATCGATGTGATATCACTGAAGATAAATTTCCATATACTTACTGTATTATAGGCCATTGGATCTTCAATTTCTTGCTCGATGTTGAGCTTCTTCTATACTAATGGGATCATTAAATTTTTTACTACTACAGTAGAAGAATAAAACGTCAGTTAAATTATAAATTATATGTTCTCAGAGTCAAATTTCACATAGATTCATGGCAGGATGGTGGATAACATCCTGAACAAAACTTTATCTAGCAGAAAATCTCAATTTCATCATTTGAAGAAATCATGGAAATTGAAGAGGCAAAGCATCATAGATCCATGCATACTAAGCAAAAGACCATTCCTTGCAGAATACTACACTGCATATTCTAATTAATACATTACACCCAACTCCTTGACTTTACTAGTAAATATTGTAACTTCTTCAGAAGACTCTTTTGAGCTCACATAGTCATGCAACCATCATTACACTGTACGCTAATAATCTGAACATTTAAATTCCTAAACATATACTGTACAATATTATGGATCTTAAATTTAAGTCCACTCTTATACTAAAAGTTCTCTGCAAATCGAATGCATTTCCCACCTTTTACTAGTTAAGGAAACTTCTGATTCTGTTGCATTTATTTCAACACTATGGCATCAGGCTTCCGGTTGTGGATTAATCATGAAATAAGGTGCTTGATAAATATAATAGTAATGAAAAGTAGTTCCCAAAGCACTTGAACTTCACATCTTTTTTTTCAAAAAAATAAGTCTATTAGTTTAAAGTATGGCATGAAGTCACTTATAGATAAGTTGGCATGACAACAATTATAGACAAGGCAAGCATAAGATAGGTTATAGATTAAATTTTATGTGGAAAGCTAATTCATATTTATTTGCGAAGAACTTGAAAGTTTTATAGGGAAACTTCGCTATGCTAGAGTTTCCTTTGCGCTCTGGTGAAACTTCGCTCTGCTAGGGAAACATTATGAGAATGAGGAGGACAAGGAACAAAGTTTAGAATCAAATGATAATGATTCAAAGGATACAAATGATTGATATATACGTATTGTGTAAACCTGAGATATTTAAAACTTACAATCTTTTTAATGACTTGATCACCCATATCACAATCTCATCACTATATCCATTACTAATAAAATTACTCTCCATGTATTCGATTTTAGATACAGACAAACAAAAAAATTTAGATTATAAGATTGATCTCCATAATTCAAGTTTTTCATCAACTCGCTCTCTAATCTGATCAACAAGAAGGATATCCCATTTTGCAAATGTCTAGTATGAACATCCATGACTATAGTAAAAAGATATAGACTTAAAGTTGAACTATGACACAATCCAATTGATGTCGGTAAACACTTGGTCAAACAATGCTATGTTTGAACTCAAGTAATAACTCCGATATACAAATTTTTAATCACTTGAATATAAGCATTATCTACTCTTTTCTATTTTAGAACTCTTGAGAGCACTTCACTTCGAACTTTATCAAATGCTTTCTCAAAATCAATAAATATTATATGTGAATCCTACTTACTTTTTCTATACTTCTCCATCAAATCTCTCAACAATACATAGCTTCCATAGTAGACCTAACTAAGATGAATCCAAACTGATTTTGAGAAATATTAGTATCACATCATAACCTATGCTCGATTTCTCTTTTCATGAAATGTCTTTTTAGTCCTCAAAATAATATTAAAAAGTTTAGTAAGTAAATTTTTTTTATATATCTATTGGATTTCCACACTTCTA
Source organism: Dendrobium catenatum (assembly GCF_001605985.2). NCBI lineage: Eukaryota > Viridiplantae > Streptophyta > Magnoliopsida > Asparagales > Orchidaceae > Dendrobium > Dendrobium catenatum. The sequence goes on along the minus strand of NW_021318963.1, from coordinate 423,720 downwards.
TTGAATATCATTAGATCATACTGCTTTTTCCGCACTTAACTTTCTTTAAAGTCTCTCAAACTTCAATTTTACAAATATGGCGGTGAAAAGAAAAATCTCTATTTTTATTTAGAATGTTAAGGTCACAAAGGTTAATCATATTCTCATAACCTTCATTGAAAAATGTATCAAAATATAACACCCACCTATATTAAATATCATAATATGTGAATTTTTTTTATCTCCATCATTAATACACTTCACTTGAACTAAATTCTTACTTCTATTATCTCTTTACATGGCTAACTTATGCATACATCTTTTACCCTCCTTATTATCTAATCTTTTTTGCAAATCACTAATAGCAAAAAATTTTTCATCACATATTACTTTCTTAGAATCCCTACTAGCCCTTATATATATTTCCCAAATTTTTGAGCTTGTACATCTAATCTAATTTTTATAACATAGCTTCTTATTTTTTATCTCTTTATATATTTTTTGATTCCACATCAATTATTTTTACTATTAAGAGTTTTTTTCTTTTAATTTTAAACATATATTTTATAACATTCTTAATATTACTAGGAAAATTTTCTCACAAAACATTAACATTTTGAGCAAAATTTTCTCTCGATATCAAATTGATTAATAGTACATTAACATATTTTAAATATTTTGCATTCTTAATATTACTTGCTACTTTTTCTGATATAACATATCTTACAAACCATAGTTAGTCTTTTGGTGTTTTTTGCTCTTTTGTTGGGTTTCAGTGTTATGTTTATCTATTTGTGTAGTAAGATCTTCTAAAGAACAATCTTGTGTAGTTATCATCATCATTCATGTTTAATGTGAACATGCTTATAATCCAACAAACTAAAATTACTATAACCCTTTCAAATCAATCAAATAAGGAATTCTTAATAATATCCATCAGTAGGTGGGCATTTTGGTGAAAAGAACTAAAGGCATGACATGAGATATAATCTCCTAATTCATGTAGATAATTATAGACTTAATAAAACAAATAAATAATCATTTGGAATATTTTATTAGAACATGAATAAAAAAAATCATGGAAGCAACATATGATGCTTATCTTGTGACAAAGGTGAGCAAACATATTGAGATGGTAAAAAATTATAACTTTATTGTAAAGCATATTATGTTGTGATGAGAAATTAACTCCAATTTGATGAAATAATAGCACAAAACAAAAACTCACAAGTGTTGATGTCAAGGAGAGCATCTCTAGATGCTTGAAAGGTAATGAATTGATTAAGGAATAATAAAAACTTGAAAATATAACATCTGCAAATTATTTAGATATTTCTAGAGCTAAATGCGTGGACATGGCAAGGAAAATATTTTTAGTACCAATAGGTGCATATGTGAAAATGTGGAACTTTTGTCAAGTTTATTCCTCACAAGTAAAAACCTTTTGTACCAAGCACACTAATATTGCCTTATCATCTAACCTTAACCAGAATGCCCCTTCATCTATTATTATTTCCCCAAATCCTATCTATGCTACTTATAATATTAGCCCCGAAGCTCAAATTGGCAATCAAATGGCTCCTTGTTCTCAATATAATCCTTCTTCCAACAGTGTAAACGTCTCCACTTTACTATCCATAATTTCCATTTCTATTTCTCCCTCTTATGCTGATGTGCCTCAGTCTAATTTGGAGGGTTTACTTTAGGGGGATATACAATATATATGATAAGTATTATGCCTCAGTTAGATTTGCCCAGCTTTTGGCCATTCTAATTATAGAGGGAGAGATTAATTATGTAGACGAATGTTTCTTTCATAAAGATTTTGATTTAAATGTTATTATGGTTGTCAAAGATGATTCCTCTCTAGTTGCCATTAAGAAAAAGAGGAAAAGTACATATTTTTTTAAAAAGAAGCTTGAATAACACTTCATCTGATGTTAGAATAAGTAGATCTAATATTGCTCCTAAACTAATTTCTTATGATTAGGCACTCTCTCCAAGTAAAGGTTCTGTAGTTGATTTTAGATCTACTGGTGATAGGTGTTTCTTTTTTTTTTTTTTAGATTTCAATTCATGTTTTTCACTCGAATATATCTTCAAGGAATGTTGTATTTAGTTGTATAAATATTAGAAAATTTTGTTGGACATCATTTCATGTGTTTGCTTATATGCTTGTTTGTTACCTCTTTTTACTATTATTGGCCGGTGTTATTTGATTACCTTTTGAACCTATTATGGTTTGGTGGCTTTTGTGGACTATGATTATATTTCTATATCTAATGTTTGGAAAGGTCATTTTTTTACTGTCAATTTTATTATTCTCTTGATTTGTGTTAGATAGTGTTTGTAATTATATATAAATTATGAGGTATGGTGGTGCGACATTATGGTGGCCTTGCTGGAATTGGTGGGTTGTTTGCCTTATGGCTATTTCTTGTGTGAGACATGGAAAGGTTTATTTTCTTCTAGTTTTATTCCTATTTTGGTGGCTATGTCTATGTATGGGAGATGGTCCTTATTTTGATTCTCTGTTGTTTGTAGCTGGATGTGTGGAACTGGCTTGGTAACTCTAGTGTTTTCCTAAAGATTAGTCCTATTTGGTTTTTTTTTTTTACTTCTTTGTTTATTTTTCTTTTTCCCGATTATTTAGTTTAATCTCCAGCTTAGATTCTCTAATTTGCACTCTCTCCAAGAAGAATATGAAAAACAAGGGATTAATTGGAGAATCTAAGTTTCTTTGTAAGAGTTTTTCATGTTCTTCTTGGATTTCAAATTTAGCTTTCATGTCCTACGATTGCTTCTTCCTTGTGATGGTCCTGCTATTATGTGGTGATCAATTTTGTCAGCTATGGAATTCACCTCTAAGTCTTTCTTTGGTTTACTCATTTTTTATATGCTCTGATGATCTAGTTCTCTTTGTGGTTCTTCTGGTTTTTTTTAGGTTCCTTTTGGTGGATCCTTATGGGTCTTTTAATCTATCTATGCTTGGGCTTATTTTTGGATTTAGCTTATTGACTCATTGTTTCTCTTTTATTATGTAATTAGTTTGGGGACCTATGCTCTATTGTTTTTTTTATTGTAGCTCTGGGAGAATTAGCAAGCTTTAGTTTTCTACTAAGGACCTTGTAATATTTCTTTGGATGATATAAAACTTGTTCTCATCAATGGGCTTTATCAAAAAAATAATAAAACAAAAAACTTGTTATACCAAACAAACTGACTGAGTAAAGATTAGGTTAGGATCATGAATTACCAGAGTTGTAAGAAACTAAATATAGGTGCAAATTAGAACTCTTTTTAATAGACATTATAAAAAATTATTGAAATAAAGTTTTAGTACAAATCAAATAAAATAAAAGATATGAGATGAAACAAAATGTCAAAAAATATACTACTAATTAGGTCATAAAAGTGAAGTCAAACAAGAAATTTTATAGTCAACTAAATAATTAGAAGAATATATGAAATCTTACATAAAGCTTCATAAATTAGCAATCAACATAAGAACTAACCAACCACAATGTGAATTTTAGAAGAAAACTTGATAAGTCATAAAAAAGGCCTCCCTCCCATTTTGAGTTCTTATAAGTATAGAATTCTTGCAAAATTAAGTATGTAAAAAGTGATAGTTTAATTAACATGCTTTCTTATTACCTCTTCCTTTTTCTCAATAGATATAAATCAAGTTCCTTTTCTCAATGGAATGGACCCTTGAAGGGTAGGCTTATGAAAACCATCAAATTTAAATAATTTTCTCCTACTAGTAATGTTAACATGTAACATCAAATTAAGAGACATGAGATTCAAAAATATGATCTTATAAGAATCTTAGAAATTAGTTGAATCTCATTCTCAGTAATAGGAGTAGGGGATTTAAGTGGAGAGCATAAGGATCCCTGGAAACCGCAAGTAAATTATCTTTGTTTCTTTATCCTTTAAAGAAATACAATATGCCAATTCACAATAGGTGGGGTGTCATAAGGAGTAGGATCTAGCTGGGATATGTTTTAACTCTCTAGGTCAATCCACCAATTCTAAGCTGGAATTTAGGGGAGGGTTATCTTCCATATTATTAGGTGAGGTGTCTTCTACAAATTAGAAGTTATTATTCTTTAAATTATGCTTAGTAATTAAATATTGATTCACTTATAGCATGTTAGAATTGTGTGTGTGTGGGGGGGATGCATATGAAAACCACGAAAACAAAAAACAAAAAAAAAAAAGTATCAAATTTTGCTTTTTGAAGGTAACTATTGTGTTTTAAACATATTTACACTTCATTGTCAAACTCACATGAAATGTCAATTTTCAAAAGAATCATAGATGGTGGAGAAAGAAAAGTGGCGCTTACTCTATTTTTGATAGTCACCTACATATTGAAGCAGTGAAGAAAATGATATTTTAGTTCATAATATGAAATTTTAAACGAGAAAAATCAAACAAATAGAAACAAGAAGAGGCTCTTATCAATATCAAAATAAGCTTTCAATTTAATGTTTCTCATAAAAAATTTACTAATATAAAAAAAAAAATCTTTTGAAAAAATAGTGGTTTTATTTTTTATGTAAACTAGGAGTACATCTTTTTCACTAAGCAAAAAATAAAAAATAGGGGAAACTTATTTCAAAATATAATAAGAAAAAGAAAATGAAAGAAATTAAAAAAACTGAGTTTGGGGACATCTAATAGTATTTGTATGAGAAGCAATGTCCCCTAATGCTATGGGTAGTAAACTGCATATTTCATATGTATCTTAAATAATTAAGCATAACTCTTACTCAAGTTAGATATATAAGAAATCTATGTATGTAATATTTTTATTGGAAAAAAAATATTTTAGCTCCTAATAGAGTTACCATCAAGAAAGGGCTTATTGAGGAGCATGTCTTTGATATTATATAATCATATAATTCTTTATTGTGGTGTGAATATTAAAATGGTCATGCAATTTTCATTTATATTTTATGTATTTGAAATTTAGTTTTTACTTATGAGTCAAATGTCTAACCCAAACGGCCTTAGTCAATGTCTCGATGCATCGATTTCACCTGATGTGACTATGATAAATCTTTTCATATTGAGGTTTTGTTTAGAACAACTTTGTTATTACTTTTTAAAGTAGCTTTTTCGTACAAAAATTTTTAGTTCTAAATTTTTTTGTACTAACAAGTCGCTTTATAAAGCAATAGGAAAGCTTTCCCAAACGAAGCCTGAATATAGATTTAATGTTTCTATTTAATCTTGTGAACACATCTTTTATCTATAATTAGTATTTTGTCACCTTATATTAATATCAATTTTGGACTTACCTAATATAAAAATTTGAGATTGATTGTTATCCTTTAAACAAAATATGTCAATAGACAAAAAAATAGAATGGCAAGAAAGCCCTTATAAAATATGCAGTAGAGGATGAACAATAGCTCCAATCATGAAAGATATAATCAAAAGCCAACCTATTTGCAATCATGCATTATTGGAATGAAATGATAACTTTACTAGATTTCAACAAATTCTGCTTATTCATGGCTATTTCTTGTCCTAGCTATCAATATTGCATGAAATAGAAGGCAAATTGAGAGAAACATGAAAATTTAAGCATAACTTGTGATGAATCAAGAACAAGAAAATAATATAACACCATTAGAAAAAATAGACAACATATCAAACACAAGTGCCCATCAACTGTTTAACAACTACTTCTATTCTTTTGTTAAATCAAGTTAAAATAGCACATGCAAACATAATCTAAAACTAAAGAAAAATAAAGTCATCCACTTATAAAATAAAACTGGCAGTGAACAGCAAGAAACCAATCAAAGTACATTAAAAAGGAAACCTACAGGAAGTAAAAGCAAAAACCGACACAGTATGAACCATCTCTTACGACCCAAATCTATTCTTTTGATAGAGCATATTAAACTAGGACAAGAAAACATAAAATAACACAGAAGAGAAAGGCATCTACTTAAAAAAAAACTGAGAATGAACAGCAATATATATACTAAACAAAAAGAGAACCTACAGAGAAACTAAAAGCACCGACAAATTCTCAACTCTATCATTATCTCACCACTAAAAGAAATGAATATATGCAGATCACATAAAAAACATAAAATTAATCCACAGTACATAAGTTCTCCATCCCAGCATAATTACCACTACAGTTCGAAAATATCAAAGCTTAGTTATAAGAAGCAAGTATGCCTACCATTAATTTAGGGCAGCTTCTGCTGCTGCGGCGGCGGCGGCGGTTGTTTGCGACGTTTCTTCTTGTCGTAGCTAATGCCCCTCGCCTTCGACTGCATCTCGCGCACTTCTCGGAGGTAAAGCCGAACAGCACGGGCGCCGAAGGGGTTCGACTCTGGGCGGCCACTGTTCTCTTCGAAGGCTGCACGGAGGCGGCCGATGAGGGCGTCAAGGCTGCCCCAAGCTTGGCGGAGAGGGCAAGGACATGGAGAGGGGGGGTTGGGATGGCCGAAGAAAGGGCAGGAGGTGTTGTGGAATTTGGTTTTGCCGAACTGGTCTAAATAGCGGAGGAACTCGAGGACGTTAGCGCCACTGCAGCGGGGGAGAGGGAGAGGAGGACGGTGATTTTTTAAGTATTGAGTGAAGGTGTTCCAGTCCCGACGTTTTTGGGCTTCGTAGCGGCTGGGGGAAGGGGGGATTGGAGGGGAAGAGGAGCTGCTGGCGGTGAGGGTGAAGGGGTTTTGTGTGGTGTGGTTGTCTGGGATTGGTGTTGTTTCCATGGGGGAAAGGAGGGTTGGCTTGTAGATTTAGGAACTTACTGTAATAAATATATATATCTAGATATGAGGAAGCAATAGCCTGAAAGGGAGACAGATGTGATTATATAGTTAGTGATCTGATTAAGGTTTTTATAGGCAAGTGTGTGTGTGTGAGAGGGAGTGAGACAGATAAAGAATTTGTTCTTAAATAAAAAGATAATTTTTTATATTATAAGATTTGTTTTTTTTTCCTACAATTTTTGTATTATCTTGAAGAAGATGTCTCATATTTCAGTGAAAAAACCTTTAGTATATTATGGTTTCTTTTATATTCTTAATCAAAATCAAGTCGGATTGATTTCTTCTAAGCTTTTTTTTTTCAAAAAGGAGATGAAGATGGCCTATATCGTTTGAGGATAAGAAAGTAATGGGAGGTACTGTATCTGATAGAAATCAATTGAAATAGAATGACTAATATAAGTTTGAAAAAAAAAATTCGGAAACTTTTCTAAGATCAAATTATATTTCTTTTCATTTCAAAATAATTTTATGACTATATATAAATTCATTGAAAATTTTTCATTTTATGAAAAATTTTGTTTAAATCTGAGAAAAAATTTTCCATAAAGAAATTTCAGGTCTTTTATCAGATAATATTGTCAATAATCTTTCAATTTCTTCAGAAAAACAACAGCTAGAGAACTGTAAGGAAATTTTAGGTCTGATATCCTGTAGGAAATTTCTTATTCTAGTTTCTATTAAAATTTTTATATCATCACTATAATTGCATCTTAAGATTTAGGTTCTAATTCTCCCAAAAAAAAAGATTTAGGTTCTCTTGAATATTCCTCTATCAATAACAAATAATTGAGATTTATAAACATATAACTTAATAATAAGAAAGTACTTTTTTGGGCAAATTAAACAATAACAAAAATTAAAAAACTTCGTAAGAACTATTTATTTCTCTGTGTATGTTGAGAGGGAGAGAGAAAGATAGAGAGTGAAAGAGAGAGAAAAAGCACCTGGCCTGCTTTATTGTCAGATGAGAAGAAGACTTAAGTTAGGGAAGTGATGCTTGAGACCAGAGGCCAGAAGAGGAGATCCATGGAGCGATCAAATTCAGGAGCTGACGGGTTGTTCGGGGTTGCTTGGCCAGAAATAAGAAATAAAAGATTGAAGATGGTTGGCTGGGACTGAAACTTTAGCTGACATGCATCTAATGGTCGAAAGGGAAGCTTGCTGTTCCCAAGGAGAAACCACAACCTGTTTTTGGTGTGTACAAAGCCAAAGAAGATGGTGACAGAAAAGACTGGAGTGGTCATCAGAATGCATCAGTGCGTGTGATGGCTCAGTGGAAAAAACTCAACAAACCATTGGTGTAAATAAGTGCTTGGCATCCTCTCAGTTTACTGAAATTCCCATCTTTTCTGATTTTTTTCCACTTTCGCGTCGAGCATCTCACTTTGTCTCTCACCACTCTCTCTCTCTTCTCATCTCTCTCTCCCTCTTTTTCTCTCTCTTTTTCAGTTTTGAACCACCAGTAATCCGTATGCAATATTGTTCGTCCTAATTTATTAAATATGTGTACTGTAACGTTATATATTGTATATTGGACAAAATGGTTTGCACTTGAGCTTCTAAAAAGGCCATTATAATCGACAGAAGGACAGTATAGATGCAAGTGATTTTGGATATAGTGCTCGTGACTACGCTCAGGGAAGGCTGATTAATAACACGCATAATTATTTGACTTCTTGGTTTAAAGCAAAATTTATTTCTTCTTGGAAAATTGCCCCTGCCTCTGCTTCTCCCTTAGTTGTAGCCTACATTTTGTTACTGCCGCTAGTTTTAGTTGCTGTTTTTCTTCTTCCTTACAGGTTCTTGTAATTGTAATTGTTTTTTATTTCTGTTATTAATTCATGGGCCTTTTTGCCCCGGGTTTACCCAAAAAAAAAAAAGGCTGATTAATGGAACTAGCCTAAACTCACCATGTGGCAGAGGTAGCGGAGCCTGAGTCCATAGCTAATGGATGGATCTACCCAAAATTCACCCGCACAAAACGATATGGGGCCGAAGTTTTTGATTTTGCACTTACACATCAAGAAGCTATAGAGTAACCTAACTTGATGACAGGAACATTATACCTTTGTGACAGACCTGAGTTTATATTATTTGAATTTGGTGCAACTCATTCATTATAATCAAGTTTAAATGTCGTAAGGATTACGTCACATCTATTTAGTATAAGTTTGTCCATTCTGTTCTGTACTGGCCTCGATAAGGGCCGTGAGCTAGTTCTTCCAACTAAACTGCCTCAGTAATTTATATCAGTTTGTTTGAAGCCGCATCCATTAGATAAAGAGCTAAAGCTTCAACTACACATCGATGAAACATTTCATGTCTGTCGAATGATGTTGCTCGTTCCATTAGGGTTTCTCCCTAGCCGCCTACACCAATTTTTGATCTGATCGCTCGCCTCGATTTGATCATGTTCCTCGTCTGCTAGTGTTCGGGTTATCCTCGTCTGAGTCGTAATCCATGTCCACATGCCTCTGTATTTCTCTCAGCTCCCTGCTTCCGTTTGACATTCCCTACATCGCACCTTCAGAAAGTTTTTTTTTTGGTTAAAACCCACGGTGGGGCCTACTCTTTGATATCGAAAAGACGGTTACAAAAATCCTTAGAAAGATCCTCCAGCTTGTTAATGCTCGAAAGAGCTACAATGAGAAAGTAAAAGAAAACCTAAGAGCCAGTGGTTCCTTATCCTAAGATTACAAAAAGAACATAAATAAAAACTCGGGCTGTGAAGATACAGCACCCAAAAATGAAAGATCAGATGTATCTCGTTCAGCACAGTCTTCCTGCAAAATTGATGATAAAAGTAGAAAAGCAAATTAAAAATCCAAACTACTAGTACCTTGGAGTCGTTGATGTTCCAAAAAATTAAAGAAGAAATTCCCCTGCAAAGAACTCTCAAAAAAGATATATTAGAAAGATAGAAAATAAAACATGATAATAACTCAGTTACATAGAAGAGATACCAATTGAAAGTATAACCCATAAATAGCTCCAGCATATTCCAGCCACACCAAATCATAATCAGATACTGCCTCTTCCACAAATCCTTTAAATCAAACCACTCAGATCTAATAAAAAAGTTACACTTACAAAAGTAATTAACCCAGTAACAGTGCAGCCTCCAGCACGTCACAAAATTGCTGAAGGAGTTAATCAAAGTCAAATACAGGCAGAAGAACGAAAACCCCCACAAAATCAACCTGCTCCAGCAAAACACCTGCAACTTCCTAAAATGATAGCAACCATTAGTATTAAAATAGGACATAAATAGCCTCCCTCTCTGCCAAATACACACCCACAGTGAATTAAAAGACAAAAACTAGTAGAGTAAATACAATGCGCCAGCAACGAAGTGGCCAAAAAACTCCTGCACCAGCCTAAGGAAATCACAAAAACCCAGCTCACAGACCACAAACCAAACCAACAAAAATCAAAATATAGAGCTAGATATGGCAAATGTAAGGTAAACCAATTTTATCAAGATTAATCATCTTTTTAAGAGGTACAGGCAGCTCAAGCACAGGATGCTCCAGCAAAATCTCATTTTGAGACCCAAAATTTGCAAGCTAATCTGCACAAGCATTACCTTCGCGATAAATATGAGAAATAGTAAAATTGAGCAAAGAGAGAGCCATTTTAATTTTCCTAATAGTGTAAAAATTTTGGGGGAAGCAAACATCTTTCTCGGTAATAATTGAATAACAAGAGTGGAATCAACCTCAATATTCACATTATGTAAACCCATTTTAAGCATAATTGTAAACCATGATCCAAAGCCATTAATTCAGAAGTCAAAATAGAGCAAGAAGACAGAGATCCAAAAAAAGCCGCAATGGGGTTACCAAGATGATTCCTTATAATGCCACCCATACCAGCTTTATTAATCTTAACAGAACCGTCAGTATTCAATTTAACAAAGGGTTCGATGGGTTTAGACCACTTCACCATACAATCCCTATTGCTTCTAATAATACTATTATGAATCCCAAAATGATCCGCCAGAAGTTTGCTGTTATGAAAGTTTTTAAAAGAAATAAGATTCACAGCAATCAGCTGTAAAATTTTGTACCTAATATTGGATATAATAAGATTAGCATTCATCTTAATACCCAAATATTTGGACTCATTTCTACCTTTCCGAAGATACCAAATAATGAAAATATGAAGTAAATTATGAATATAACCTTTGCTTTCAGTAAACCAAATCTTTAATATACCGGCCAAGTCATAATCATCATTGAAAGCACCAATATTCGCTAAATTAAGGAAATGAGACCAAACATTACTAGCAATAGACCCATTGACAAACACATGTTGATAGCTCTGAATGTTGAAACAACATTGACATTTTGAAACAATACTAAAACTTTTTTTCCAAAAAATGTTATCAATAGGCAAAAAGTTTTTCAGACACCTCCAAGAAAGCAAGGAATAGGATAATGGAATAGTATTATGCTAAAGAGAATTAAAGATCGTAGAAATATCACCTTTCAATCTAAACTCCTCCCAAACATCCTTTAAGTTAAAATTACCAGAATAAGAGAAATTAAAGATGATTTTATCCTTGACATACAAATTTAAAGGGATTTGAATGATTTTCTCAATGATAACATTCGGAATCACCTCCTGAAGCTTAGCAATGTTCCACTCCCCATTATATAAAAAATGATTAACCTTAGTATTAACAATAGTATTAGTGTTAAGGTAATGGTCAATAGAACTAGCGCCCAACCAATTATCCTACCAAAAACCAACCTCCCCAATACCAATGCCCCATTGGATGAACTTCTCAACATCCCATTTAATTTTACACAATTTTTTTCCAAACCTTAGAATCCGAGCTTTTATAGTGACAAACCAAAGGGTTAATATTCTTACAATACTTAGCATTCATGAATTTAGCCCATAAACTATTATTAGATCTAAAAGCATACCAAAGTTTGTGAGAAAACGCATGAGAAGTATCAAAAATAGACTTACAACAGCGACCCTTCCTTAAAAACACCACAAACTTTTCTCCAAGAAGCCCAATTGATACAAGCTTTATTATCAGTGGCACCCCAAAAGAATTTATTAGTCATCTTCTCCATCCTCAAACAAACACCAGACGGAGGTTGCAAAGTATGAAACAAAAAAATAGAAATAGAGTTAAGAACACTTTTGATTAATGTCAATCTACCACCAAAAAAAAGAAAATTAGAAGACCAATTTAAAAACTTTTTTTGGAAAGTAGTAAAGATATTATCAAATAGAAATTTTTTTTTCCTACCTTTAAAAAAGGGAGCCCCAAGATACTTAATAGGAAGAGAAGACTGGTTAAAGCCACAAACTCTTTTAATGTCATTAATTCTATTATGATTCATATATAAAAGATCCAGTAATAAAGTTGCTCTTATCTCTATTGATAGACAGCCCACTAATCATCTGAAAAAAAGATAAAAATCTAGCAAGACACTTGACATTTTTAATAGAGACATTGAAAAAAAATGATAAAATTATCAGCAAAACTAAGATGAGTAATAGGAATTCCACCAATAGTACGAAAATTAAGCATAGGCATCCTATTATAAAGATTATCAATCCCTCTAGAGATCGAGATACTCCATAGCTAAAATAAAAAGAGAAGGGGATAGAGGATCCCCTTGTCTCAAACCGTGCTTAGAAGGAAAAAAATCATGATTATTACCATTGATAATAAGAGAAAAAAAATAATTCTCAATATTTTTCTTGATGAGCATCAGAAAAAAATCATTAAACCCCATCAAATTTAAAACATTGTAGGAAGTCCCACTTCAAATTATCATAAGCTTTGGTGATGTCAAGTTTGAACAAAATATTGCCACCAGTAACTTTAGCATTAAGATCATGGACCATCTCTTTAGTCAATAAAATGTTATCAAAAATACTACGACCTTTAACAAGAACTTTTATTACGTCCGGTGTAAGGACGTAGAGGAACGTCCGGTTGGAGGCAAAATCCCACCAAAAAATTCGGTATTTGCTTGGTACAACAAGGTATTATTTGATATTAACCAAAAATACTGCTCTTTGAAGACAAATACCGAGTTATACCGAGCTGTACCGAGAAATACCGAGTTGTACAGAATTTTTCTAGGAAAAACTCGGTACAACTTTTGTATAACTCGGTATTTCTCGATTTAGCTCGGTATAACTCGGTATTGGGTCTTCAAATGATGGTATTCCTCGATATTGTTTGGTATTGCTCGGTATTTGCTCGGTACAACTCATTTTTTGGAGGGATTTGGCCTCCGACGACCGGACGTTCCTCTGCGTCCGGTCGGAGGACGTAATAATTATTCCCTTTAACAAAGTCCGTTTGGTTAATGGAAATAATGTTTGGCAAGATAGAAGACAATCTAGAAGCAATAACTTTAGCCACTAATTTGTTAAAGAAACTACACATGCTAATAGGTTTAAAATCGTTCCAGTAAGTAGTGTTATCTTTTTTTGGGATGAGCACAATATTGGTAGAGGAAAAAAATTTTGGATACGGAGTACCTTTAAAAAAATCATGCACAGCATCAATAATATCAAACTTGATAATGTCCCAAGTTTTAACAAAAAATTTTGTAGTAAAACCGTCCGGCCCAGCTACAGAATCTCCATTTATACCTTTAATAATGTCCCAAACTTTATCCTCTGTAGGAGGTTGAATAAGCATAGCATTATCATCCTCATCCACCATCTTAGGAATCACACTAGCATTATCAATAGGTAAATTTAACTTAGAGGAATTGAAAACATCTTGAAAGTAGTAAATACCAGAATTAACAACTAACTGCTCAGTATCACAAACAATACCTTGGGGATCAACAATTTTATGAATATGATTTCTCATTCTATTTTTGTTAACCAAAGAATGAAAAAAAAGAAGTGTTTCTATCCCCTTCAGTAGTCCAAGCAATAGATGTTTTTTGTTTTCAAAAAATCTCTTCCTGATTTTGCAGTTGAAAAAGAGCAAGCTTAGCATTTTCAAAGTTGGAAATATTCTCTTCAGAATGATTATCAAGCAGAGCACTTTCCAACTCCACCACCTTACCTTCAGCTTCTTTGATATTATCAAAGATATTTTTAAAAACATGTTTATTCCACCACCTAAGAGTTTGTTTAAGTCTACTAAGCTTAGCCCAAAGCCTAGCCATGCCAATAATATTATTGTCAGGAAAAATATTAGCATTCCAATTAGTAGCCACCACATTTAAGAAATCAATAAGATTAATCCACATATCTTGGAATCTAAAAGCAAAAGAGTACTTGGTATTATTATCAGAAATTTGCATAAGAAGAGGAGCATGATCAGATAAAGTCCTACTCAAGTGCTGAACATGAGTAATATGAGGATTATTAACCCACTCATTATTAAAAAGCAACATATCCAGTCTTTGCCATATAGAAGATCTATACCAAGTAAAAGCACAACAAGAGAAACCGATATCCAATAAATTGCATTTAGAAATCATTTGATTAAAATCATTCATAGCATTAATATTAGGGGGGGTTTCCCCAAATCCGCTCATTAGCGTTAGAGAAAATATTAAAATCACCTCCCACACACCATGGCCCAATAGCATTATGAGCAAAGTCAGCTAAACACTCCCAAAGAGGGATTCTACCAGTTGTAGTACATAAGGCATAAACAAAAGATGCATCAAAGATAAGCTTATCATAAGAAATTTGAGTATGAACTACTTGATCAAAATTAGAAATAATAGTAACATTTAAAACCTTTTTCCACATAATCCAAATTTTATTAGATCTATTGGCAAAACTAGAGTTAAAACCCAACCGAGAAGTGACAGACATTAACTTATCCGCAGAAATAAAAGGTTCAAGCAGAATCAAAATCTGAATGTTGTGAACACGACATAAATTTTTTACACGAATTTTAGAATCCTTCCTCCCAATGCCACGCACATTCCAGATAAGGGCTTTAAACATTATAGTTTTTGGGATTAGTTTGAGCCCTAGTAGATCTAGGTGTTACAAGTATTTGATTCTTCCCATGTTTCTTTTTTTTTTCTTATGCATTTGAGGAGAACCTTCCTCCGGTCCTCCATATTTTTAGTAAGAAGCTCACCAAAATCAGACCCATATCCACTTGTTTGGCCTCCTCCCTCTCCCAAAACATTTTTATCATGTAAAACAATATCAGATTTAGTCCGCGGTATATACTCCCCTTCTTCACATTCCTCCCCACCATCCTTCCCTTTATCATGATTAAGCGTAGTAAGAGAATCCACAATAATACTCTCTTTTTTGAAACATGGATTCCACGGGAATAAAAATTTCTGGGCTTTTACCATTTCCATTCAGCAACTCGTCATTTATTAAATCTTTATCAGGGATAGAAATCAAAGAATTTTCAAGCTCAACCACTTTATCCAAATTGTTAATACAACACACATTCTCGGTTTCATTCTCTAAATCATTAATAGGAAAACTACCAACCATCTCAACACTGGATGGGATGACATCCAACGCAACAGGGGCTGTAGAATCTTTCTTAATGATTTCAATAACCTTGATGTTAACCATACCACTGGAGTTGTTGGTAGGTTTCTTAAATTTCGAATGAAATTTAAAACATTCAACCAAAGCATGCCCATGAGATTTGCAATGTGTACAAAATTCCGGAACCTTTTCAAATTCGACTTTCTGTAAGTAACAGTAAGTTTTAGAGCCAACCCACGCTTCTTTCGCATATTTCTTGGTAATGTCGACTTCTACAAGAACCCTAGCCACCGAAGGTTGGGTTCTTGAAGCAGTCACTTGATCCGTTTGTAACGGGAGCCCAAAAATAGATCCAAAAGAAAAGAGCACTTTAGTATTAAAAAAATGGAGTCTAAGATTAGGGAACGAAATCCAAATTGAAATAATAGGCGATTCTTCCTTAACATCAAAAAAGGCGTCCATTTTAAAATACGCATTTTACAGTTAAGAATGAAGTAAGATCTACGAGCAAACACACGGCTATAATCCAAGTCATTTGACAGTTGAATGGCAACATGCTTCGAATCTAACAAACCCACAGAGTAAAATCCCGTAAGCTTAAGATTGCCGAAAAAGTTATGAATGGCGTCAAGATTTGGTCGACGGAGACCAAACTTTCCTACATCACACCTTCAGAAAGTGTCTCATCTCTTCTTCATTTTTTCCCTCCATTTTTAGTTGGTATTGTCTTGGTTTTTATGGCTAATAAACTTCTAGATTCTAGGGGTGTCAATATTTGACACGACTTGAAACACGACCCAGACTCAGACCTGGCCCAAAAAATTTTATGTTTGGATCAATCCGTTTGTCAAACGAGTAGGGTTCGGGTTGACCCAAATCAATCGACCCGCACTAGCATCCACATTGATGTCGTGCTCGCATGGTGCACATGACACGTCAATGGCCTCCTAGGCCGCAACACTTCTCTAGGAGGCTCATCTTGATTGGAGCCCGGCTACTATCAAATCGGCGTTGATGACCACCTCTTCCATGCTTCCATCTCACCAAAAAACCTACAATGTCATTTAATTTTGGTGCCAGTTTTGTAGACCCTGCAAGGGTCATCGATCCCAGGCTCGTCTACGACCTCATCAGGCATCGTTGTAGTGCTGATGCCTACCTTGAATTCCTCTGCCCGCTAAACCCTAATCATGCCCTAATGCCCGTTAAGCCGTTCCCGCTCGGTCACAGTGCCCGTTCGTATCCGGACTCATATGCAGTGGTGGGTTCACGGGTCGAGTCGGGTCAACCTAGTAACCCGTATGGGTTGGTTCTGTATTGGAATTCCCAACCCTTTTACAAAACTGAGTCGGATTAGGTTCAACCTGTTTAGACCCGAGTCAATTAGGGTTGGATCCAAACCTGACCCATTTTGACACCCCTACTGGATCCATATTTTTTTCGCTGGAAATTCAAAAACTCACTCTTCTAAATACACGCGCCTCATCAAGATCTATGGCTTCTCCTTCCTTTCTCGATCTTAAGGCAACTGCCCATTGTGGTTTGACGGCCTTGTGGATCTAGGAGGAAGAAATTAAAGTTTTAGCATCTCCTTTAATTTTTTTCTCTAGTTGGTAAATTCACAATCAGGTGACCTAAATTGGATCTCATTCAAAAAAAAATTCAAACTAAAAGTATCTAGTGATTTATCTATTTCTTTATAATTGGATCCCATATGCTTATCAAACTTTACAATAATTTGGATTATAGTAGGGTTTCTGGTCACAGATTTTACTACGTGTATAATTTGCTTTATGAAACTTATAAAATGGTCCCCTATATTTGATACAAATTGATAATTCTACTGTTCATAGCATCAAGCCCTTAGTTGTTAAGGTTTTGGTTGAGTTTGATATATCCAAACAATACCTAAGCAATGTTTGGATTAGCCCAAAGAAATTTGGATATGTGCAAAATGTTGTTTTGGAGGATTTTTTTCCTTTTGTGATCATTGTAAAATTCTTGGCCATGTAAAAAACAAGTGTTTTATTCTTCATGCAAATCTTAAGATGAACTATCTTATTATACCTAAGAATCTTGTTTATCAAATTAACCACAAATGATAATCCCAATCTTTATACCACTGTCTCGACTGATGTTGTTGTCATTCCCTCCCTTCATGTTTCTAATGTCCCTATTAATTCTAATGAAAATTCCATCATTTCTTCTAATGTTTAAAAGGTTGATTCTCCCAATGGGTCTATTATATTTCTTCCTACGGGTAATATTATTCCGAAGATCTCACCAATTCATGATTGGCCAAATAATATCACTTGTTTTGTTAATACTTCCACTATTAAGAAAATTCTAGATACTAATAATGTGGTGGATATTAATACCATTTTGATTCCAGATGCTTATACTAATGGTAATCAATTGCTTGATTCTTCTACTTCAGATAATGTGGATCGTGACGTTGGTGGTTTGGATGTTTCTAATATGGCCCCTATAATTTTCATTCCTTGTTTCACTATTTCAAAAGATGAGTAATTAAACTTGGGTATGGGGATGCAATAATTTGATTTGCATTCTCAAAAAAATCCTATTGAACCAAAGTTATATGATAGTCCTTTCACTAATAATATAGATGAGTATGATATGAATGTTGTGTGTGTTTCTACTGACAAGTTGTGGGTTTCTTGTTGCCTGTGTTTGTCCGGGTTTGGGTGCAATTTTTCTTTTTTTTGTGATTTTTTAGGGGTGTTGGTTGTTGGGTTTCCTTTTCTTGGGTTATTTGGTGCTTCGTGTTATTAGGGATTGGTTATTGGTTTAGTAGCTTCTTGGGGGTCTTCTTTTAATTTTAGCAATGTTATATATTGTGGTGTTGTTTGATGGTTTATGGGTGGTTGTCGCTTTTTGGCCCTATTTTTTGTTTTGTGCGAGTTTCTACTTTTGTTGTTTAACTATATTATGTTATTGTCTATTTGTGGCATGTTTTTCAACCAAAGTTTTATGATAGTCCTTTCACTAATAATATAGATGAGTATGATATGAATGTTGTGTGTGTTTCTACTGACAAGTTGTGGGTTTCTTGTTGCTTGTGTTTGTCCGGGTTTGGGTGCAAATTTTCTTCTTTTTGTGATTTTTTAGGGTTGTTGGGTTTCCTTTTCTTGGGTTATTTGGTGCTTCGTGTTATTAGGGATTGGTTATTGGTTTAGTAGCTTCCTGGGGTCTTCTTTTAATTTTAGCTCTGTTATATATTGTGGTGTTGTTTGATGGTTTATGGGTGGTTGTCGCTTTTTGGCCCTATTTTTTGTTTTGTGCGAGTTTCTACTTTTGTTGTTTAACTATATTATGTTATTGTCTATTTGTGGCATGTTTTTCATGATTATTTTTTAGCTTTTCTATTGTTATAAGTTTGGGTTGTCTTTTGGGCTGCTAGCTTCTTTCCACCTTTTGTAGCATTTATTATTATTTTTAGTGCTTTTTATTCCCTATCATTCTTTTATTACAGGTTGCTTATTGATACCTTTTTGAGCCTATTGGTTCCATTTGAGCTTGGGAGTACTGACAAAGGAAAATGGGGGTCTGGTGAGTTGAACTGTGGGCTACTAACTGTAAGAGTAAGTAAAGGAAGGTTAGGCTAACTCTGAGTTGCAGGCTGAGACTAAGAGGTCACCTCTATACGTATAGACCTGTTGAGTGGGCCACTAGTTATCTTCTTGTTGCATCTACCAAAAATATTTTTTATCACTCCCATGTGACGTTCATCAAGCCTTTTATAAAAAAATTAAGAAATATTAGCAACATAAATTATAATAAATATTTAATATTAAATAGAGCATCAATTAAATAAATGAAGCAAAGTAATAATAAAAAATAAAATAATTATTACTTTACTAATTTAATAAATCATATTATTAATATAAATTATTGATTCATAATTAATTGTCATTTATTTATCTTATTTTTACTCATCATTTGTTGATTCACTTTCATATAATAAAACATCTGCACCATTATCAGATTCCTCAAGTCTTTCCTCTATATTTAAATATACTTCCTCTAATTGTAACTTACTCTCTTTAATTATAATTCAATCATCCACATCGTTAGTATATATTTTCAAATTTGATGGATCTTTGGCTGCCAGAGGTTCTCTGTCGATTCGGAGTGACTGACGGAGGTTCTTAGACTGATCTTTCTATTGGGAAGGCTTTTGGTTTATGTTTTGGTAATTTTCTTTACCCAATCATGTTTTCTTCCCTCAAACGGTGTGGGGTAGTTTTGCAATTGCTTCTAATGGCGAAATGTTTGGCCGACGTTTGCTTGTGGTTTGGATGTTCTACTAGATTAAGACTTGAGATTATTTATGGTAATTCCTTCTTGGATTCTTTTGGATTTTATGAATTTCTTGAGTCAGTGCTTGGTGTGGAATCGTTTGTTGCTCAAGAAAATTTGTTGTGGATTTTTTTCTTATAGATGTGGATTATTTTGTTCTAAAGATTTGTCTATGAAGGATATGTTTATCCTCTATATTCAATTAAGGAATGGAACTCTTCAATTGTGGGATGGGATGTATGAATTTTATTGTTGGTTGTCTTATCCGAACTAGTTTGGAGACTTATGGAGCAGTTTTTATTATTTATTCAACAATCTTGGATAAATGGCATATGTGATCCTGGTTGATTTTGTTACCACTTTGTGTATTTGGGTTGATTTTGCTTCAGCATTTTGTTGGTTTGGAAGCTTTGAAATTAAAGAAAGGAGTGAAGATCATTTTCCTCTTAGTATTGTCAGATTTGGTTTGATAGTTTTCTTGTTGTGTGATCTCTTGATATTCAAGAGATTGTTGGTGTATGATGTTGTGGATCTGTGGCTTATGATTTTGATGATAGCAAACATTCTTTTTCTCTATGACTGCTTTCTATTAACATTTCAGGTTCACACGATCGGACTACAATTTGAAATCAGCTCAAGATTGGGTAGACTAGGTCTGAGTTAGTTTGTACCCCTTTTTTCTTTCTTGAGTCTATTATATTTATTATGTCTCCTGATGCTTTGTAAAGTATAAGAGTTTCTGACTGTTTCCTAGAGTTTACTGTTTTTGATAATATCATCCTAGACGATATTTATATCGGCCGGGATGATCTGTTCAAAAGCAGAAACTCTAATTAGGGCATCCTCATTAAAGCAGCTATCATTATGCAAAATACATTGTCCTGGACGATTTTGTATCGGCCGAGACGATAGGCTCAATTCAGAAAGAAACTGCCGCCATATCTACTTAGGAAATTCTTATTTTTGGATATCGGCTTGGTGGATTGGTCTGGACTATAAAATATCGGCCAGGATGATTCAGGATATTTTTTCCAAAGTTTCTCTGACAATTTTGGAAAGCAATTAATGGTGGTTTCGTCCGGGCCGATCGCAAAATCGTCCAGGACGATTAGACATCGTCCAGCTTCATTTCAGGATGATTTTCCTCATATTTGAACTAATCTGCCAGGACGATATGTCTATCATCCTGGACGATAATGTAGGCAACTTGCATTAATGAGCTCGTTGTTAGCTCTTCTATTTAAGCTATGACAAGATGGAAGTGATTTTGTAAGGGCTTCTCCGCCTAGCTGTGGGGGCTAAAGGAGAGTCACGGTTTTAGTGCAATACTTGAAGGGTGCCTCCATTGAGTGGACGTAGGTCAAGGTTTGAATGAACCACTATAAATCCGGTGTGTTCTTTCTTATTATTTTCTTCCGTATTTAATTTTCGCATTTCTTTTATTTGTGGTGATTTTGGTTTGTATTTTGCTTAAAGTTTCTTCTTTACCAATTCACCACTCTCTTTATTTAGCCTTGAGCCAGTTCTATAGGGCTTAACATCTCTAACGAACTTTCAAGTGGTATCAGAGCCGTTTTTAAAAAATAAATTTTTAAAAGCTTTTGAATTTTGATCAATGGCTAATTTTTCAAATCATAATATTGCGGAAGGATATTCAATCACTAGACTACCATTTATTTGAAAATATTCCTTTTAATTTTTAAAAAATTCGTATGACTACTTTCTTGCAATCAATTGATTTTCACATGTGGCATATGATTTTAACTGGTTATTCATCACCGTCACGTATTATTAATGGAGTTAAAACTGATATTCCTTTTAATCAATGGAATAGGGAAGAATAAGTAAATACTCAATTGAATGCAAAATTTTTAAATTGTTTTTTCTGTACTTTAAATTCTGAAGATTTTATGTTAGTATTCACGTGCAGTACTGGTAAGAAAGTTTGGGATAAACTACACATCATATACGAATGCACTAGTGAAATCAAGCAATCCAAGTTGAATATGTTAATGCATGATTTTGAACTGTTTTTCATGAAACCTTTTGAAACGATCTTAGACATGTATACCAGGTTCATTCAAATTATAACATCATTGTAAGCCTTAGGAAAAGAATTTTCAAATTTTGAAAAAGTTAACAAAATTTTTCGTTGTCTACTGGATAAGTTCAATGCTAAGGTAGTTGCTATTTACGAATAAAAAGATTTGAATGAATATTCTATTGATAATTTGATTGGCTCACTCATTGCCTACGAGCAAAGTTTGGGTCAAAGATTTTTGGATGCAGGTGAAACGATTATTCTTAAAGCTGAAGATACGAAAAAAGATTGCTTAGTTAGTGACGAATGCAATGACTTGTCAAGTAAATCACAAAGCTCACCAAAGCATAAACAAAAGTGAAAAAAGGCAAAAATGGTAAGGATGTTCATATTCCTTCTAATGTTATTTACTTTCAATGCAGGAAGTCTGGACATATGAAAAATCAGTGCCCTAATTTAAGAATTCTTCCTACGAAAGAAAAGGGCAAGGCGAAGCAAAATTTAAACTAGGAAAATAATGAAAGTCAAAAAATCTCATGGGCAGATCTGGTTTCTGAAGCATAAGACCAGAAAAGAGATAATGGTTAAAAGCCTTTCGTATTTTTGTGTTGTGTTTTTATTTTTGTATTTTTAATTTTTTTTTGTTTTTGTTTTGTTTATTCTTTGAAATTTTTGTTTAGTGAAATTTTTTTCTGATCAACACACACATTCATTTTTCTAAAAATAAAAAATATACTTCCTGTTTTTTTTTTTTTGAAATCTTTAGTAAGTTGTGTTTGACTTCTCTAAAACAGTCAAAGGAAGGAAACTCATGTTTTTTACTCTCAATCTCTATTTCCTAAAAGACGTTATTCTACTTTTGATTTAAAATCTTTTTTATCTTTTAAATTAGTCTTTAAAACTAAATTTTTTTATCTCCCTATATTTTATTTATCGCATAGGGATCTTTTGCAAGTTGTTGAATTTAACTCATAATTTTTTTAATCAAGAATTATCTTTATCAATAGGATGGGTTTACTTTTGTTTTTTAAGATTTAAGAAAGGTAGCATATTCAAAAAAAAAAAAAGACCAATGATGCCAAAAAATAAAAAATGTGCAATGACATCAAATTGAAAAATATACACAAAAGTGTATCAAAAAATCAAAAGATGCGCAGTGCGCCAACCAATTGTCAAGAGGCATAAATGAGTCCACAAAAGTTTAATGCTTACCATTCTTATACTTCTTAAAAGCTTAAGAAAATCCTTGATTTTTTTGATACTTGAGTTTAAAAATCTTGATTCTTGATTCAACAATTCGTGTATTGATCTTCTATTAAATATATTTTATGGAAGGAGTTTTTTAAAAAATGATTGTTTCTTTCTCTAATTTATTTCTTAATTTAGATATTGAATTAAAAAGTTTTTGAGACTTTAAAAGAACTTGATTTTGGATTATCAAATTATGAATTTTCTAACATTTTCTGGGCTATGCGTTGTCAATTCAATTCTACTAAGTTTTTTATTAAAATCAAGAGGTAACTTTCTCATTTTAAGAATATTTATTTTTCACTAGATCAGAGAATATTTTTATCTTTTGGTCATTTTATTTTTGTTTGTGCCTCCTCTCTTTTTGATAATGTCAAAGAGGGAGAACATATTGTTAAATTTTTATACTGTTATCATGTTTGTATCCTATTTTTAAAAAATTAAAAACAAGAAAAATATGTTTATCTCCCCTATTTTTTAAAAGGGTTTATTCTAGTGAGGGGAAGATTATGAGAAATTACTTTTTTTTGAAAATTCAAATTGAAATGTTTGTCATCATAAAAAAGGAGGAGATTATTGTGGATCTATGGCTTATATTTTTGATGATAGCAAACATTCTTTTTCTCTATGACTGTTTTCTACTAATATTTCAGGTTCACACGATTGAACTGCAATTTGGAATCAGCTCAAGAATGGGTAGACTAGTCTGAGTCAGTTTGTACCCCTTTTTCCTTTCTTGAGTCTATTGTATTTATTGTGGCTCCTGATGCTTTGTAACGTACATATAAGAGTTTCTGACTGTTCCCTAGAATTTACTATTTTTGGTAATATCGTCCTGGATGATATTTATATCGGCCGGAACGATCTGTTCAAAAGCAGAAACCCTAATTAGGGCATCCTCATTAAAGCAGCCGTCATTATGCAAAATACATCGTCCTAGATGATTTTGTATCATCCAGGATGATAGGCTCAATTCAGAAAAAATCAATCGTCATATCTACTTAGTAAATTTTTATTTTTGGATATCGGCCTGGACTATAAAATATCGGCCAGGATGATCCAGGATAATTTTTCCAAAGTGACTCTGGTAATTTTGGAAAGCAATTAATGGTGATTTCATCCGGGCCGATTGCAAGATCGTCCGGGATGATTAGATATCGTCCAGCTTCATTTCAGGGCGATATTTAGGACGATTTTTCTCATATTTGAACTAATCGGCCAGGACGATATGTCTATCATCCTGGACGATAATGTCGGGAACTTACATTAATAAGCTTGTTTTTAGTTCTTCTATTTAAGCTATGACAATGCACTTTATAAATGTCTTTGACAGTCATTGTAGTTTCGTTCTTGTGGGAGAAACTTGAAGAGAGAGCTTGAAAGGGAGAGAAGAAAGGGTGGAGTTTGAGAGGGAGAAGATCCTGTGAGGGGGGGGGGGAACTCAAGGGAGTGTGGAGGGGATTCCACACGGTTGCTCCGGCGAACTCGCACCTTAGTACCATCGGATTCAAGGCTTGTCTCGAGGTAAGTTCACCAAAGAAGAAGATCTCCTTCGTGTCAAAGGACCCGGCGACTCCGCCGCACCGGGGAAGGTGAAAGTGATTTTGTAAGGGCTTCTCTGCCTAGCTGTGGGGGCTAAAGGAGAGACACTTGTTTTAATGCAATACTTGGAGGGTGCCTCCAAGGAATGGACGTAGGTCAAGATTTGACCGAACCACTATTCCGGTGTGTTCTTTCTTATTATTTGCTTCCGCATTTAATTTCCACATATGTTTTATTTGTGGTGACTTTGCTTAAAGTTTCTTCTTTACCAATTCACCACTCTCTTTATTTAGCCTTGGGCCAGTTCTATAGGACTTAATATCTCTAACGAACTTTCATATGAATGTTTGGATTAGAGAGGTGGTTCTTCCTATTCAGAAGAATCGGTTTTAGGTTTCCTAAAGATTCTTGGAGATAATGTTGCTACTATTTCCACTGGTTATGCAGCTATTTGGATGACTTTGATTGGATCTTTCAAGGAAGATGGTTCAGAAAGATGCTCTAGTAAGGGTGATTGCACCGAAGCCTGAATGTAGTTTTAAATATGCTAGGCTTTACACATCAAGGATAGATATGGGTAAAGAAGTTAGTCTAGAAAATTAAAATTAGGGTTAAAATTTGAAATATAAATTATCTTACAATAAAATTAATGGAATTAATATATATTATAATTCATAGGAAGATAAATATTCTAAGTATTCAAGAAACTAAATAAGTTAGAGAAGAGGCTAAGAATGTTGATAGTTTAGGATTTAAATTATGGTATTCGGGTATAAGTCATATTAAAAATGGTGTATGTGTGATTATAGAAAATAGTTTGAAGGATAATATTATAAAAATTAATAAAATTAAAGAGAAAATTATAGCTCTAAAAATTATTGTTGATACTAAGATTATTAATATTATAAGTGCTTATATTTCTTAAGTAGATTTAGATATGAGTTCAAAATTAAAATTTTGAAATGACTTAGAAGAATTAATACAAAATATACCACTTAAAAAAAGAGTTTTTATCATTGGAGATTTAAATGAATATGTTGGTAGGGAAGTAAATAATTTTAAAATTATCCATGGTAAACATGAGTTTGGAACGACAAATGAAGGTGATATGATCATATTAATTTTTTTTTTAGTTTATGATTTTTTAATTACTAATTTGGTATTTATGGGAGAGCCGTAATGCCTCCAAGCATGACAATATTGGTATGAATGCTTTGAATATTATTGCTAAAGTTAAGAACAAAATTTTTCAGCTTTATAGTGCGAATTTAATTAGCGTGAGCTCTTTTCATAATTGCCTAAATGTTGCTATTGAGCTTGGGCTGAATTTCAGTTTTCAACCTATTATCAAAAACGAGAAATTGGTTTACTGGAGATGTCCGGTTAAGGATTACTTTAAACTCAACACTGATGGCTCTTATAATAATTCTAATGCTGGGTGTGGTGGCATTATCCGTGACCATAAGGGTAAAGCTGTGATTGCTTATGCTGGCCCCTCCTCTGGTAATAATGCTCTTCAAGCGGAAACTGCCAGTTTGCAGTATGGGATTCAACTTTGTCTCTCTTTGGGCTTGAATAACATCTGGGTTGAAGTTGATGCTTTACTGTTAATTCAGTATATTAGTGGCAATTTGAAGAATAACCCCAACAATTTTTACATGATTAGAGATATTAAGCATTGTTTATCTCGTATCAATTATTCTATCTCTCATATAATGCCTGAAGGTAATGCTGTGGCTGATGGCCTAGCTAAAATGGGGTGTGGTATGGATGGTTTTGTGCATTTCAATGAAAACTCCCTTCCTAGGGATATTATGGGGCTTATTAAGCTAGATCGGATGGGATTCCCTTATATAAGAATTCACTAATGTGGTTTGATCTTCTTACTTCCTTTTTTGTCCTGTTCTACCCTATTTTCTGGTTGTTTTCTTTTCCTTCAGGTGGTATTTTCCTGATGGAATTTTTTGCTTTGGTGTTCATTTCGGTTAACAATTACTTGTATGGTTTAAATCCTATTGTGATTTCGCTTGGTTGTGGTTTAATGGTTGTTGGTCTGTTCTTCCTGGTTTGGCCTTCTTTGCTGAGGCTCTGCAATATTGTTCAATTTTTGGATATCTGGATTGGTTTCGTTATCTATGCCTCTGTTTGCTTCATAGGGTGCTGGTTTTTTATGTCCCCTTTCCTGGAGCTGGTTAGGTATAATTTCAGCATGCAATTTCCAAGTATGATTATTTTGTGCTTCTTACTGGTGGCCTGAAAGGGGCATATTGAGTCTGGGTCTCAATTTTCTGCCTGTTTGTTTAAGCAATGGTTGGCTGGTTTTTGCGGTAACAGGTATTCTGTTGGTTATTACATGAGTAAGTATATTATTCGGGAGACCCCTGGGAGCTATTTTATCTTCTTGGATCTTTTTTCTGTTTTAAAGTTCTTTTATTTGCTTCTATTTTGCTCTAGTATCTTTGCAGGCCTGTTTTTCAAGTTTTTGGAGCTCCACGCTCGTTTTGTGCAGGGTACGTTTGCTGCTGGAATGGTCGTGCTGAAAGTTGTTCTTTTTTCCTTCACTGTTTGACTACTAGAATGTTACTAGATATAAATGTGTTTTTTTGTAGTAGGGATCGCAGGCTCTTAGGTTTTTTTATTCTTCCTGTAGCTCTTTGGAGCATTAGTGAGCTAGAGATCCCTTTAAGGACTGTGTAACTTTTTCCCTTATTTAACACGTAGGCCCGTAGGTGGGTTTTAACCAAAAAAAAAAAAAATTTCTATTTTAAAGAATAAAGGTAATGCATAAAATTGTGTGAATTATAGAGGAATTAAGTTAATGTGTCATACTTTAAAACTATAGGTGTGAGTTATGGAGCGTAGATTGATGTTTTTTTTTTTTTTTGGAAACCCATGGAGGGGCCTACGCGTTAATTATAAGAAAAATTACATAGTCCTTAAAAGGACCTCGCGCTCACTGATGCTCAAAAGAACTACAAAGTTAAAAGCAAAAAAACCTAAGAGCACAAGGTTCTTGCTACCAAAAAAGAGTGTAAGTTGATGTATGATACTAATGTTTCTCAAAATCAATTTGGATTCATGTCGGGTAGGTCTACTACGAAAGTCATACATTTATTGAGAGGTTTGATGGAGAAATATATTGAGAATAAGGAGGATCGATCTATATATCATATTTGTTGATTTAGAAAAAAATATATGATAAAGTTACAAGAGAAGTGCTATGGAGAGTTCTTAAAAAGAAATGAGTTAATAACACTTATTTTCAAATAATCATTAAAGATATGTATGCATGAGTTATTACTTGTGGTCAATCACAAGGTGGTTTGACCAAGTATTTTCCTATTTCAGTTGGATTACATTAAGGATCGGCCTTAAACTTTGATTTCAAAAAGCTTGTTGTCAAATTGAATATCTCAATGAGACAAACCCAACGACACCAAATTCAGTCCAATCCGAGCCCGAATAATCCCAAATCAAAGTACCAAAACATATTTGTGAGCTTTTAAACATTAATTAGATAACCAAATAATATTTGAATATGAAATGCTTATAGTTAAATCAAGTGTCTCGATGAGGCGAATCCAATTCTTACATCACTAAGGCACATTAATGTTTGATAAATACTCTATGATCAAGGGAAATAATATGGCCATCTGATGGAGCACTCCAATTTGATCTTAGATCTTCTTTATATTTACTAAGCATGCCACTCTAAAAAAATAATAAATAGACCTCCATTTCTTCATATAAGGGGAGGGGGGAGGAAGGAGGAAGAAGAGAAGAGCTAAGAGTCTTCAAGGATATTAGAGATCCAACATAACACCACCACCGACAAATTTGTGCCACCATGCCACTACTGCTGAATTTCCCCCAAACCATCATCATCAAACCTTCATCTGGTAGCCATTGGTGAGCCTTCCTCTACTGTCACTCATCGACTATGATCTTCTACCCATCTAAGATCCGTCAAACCAGCATTTCCTGACTAGGTCCCTCCAACCATCATCGCTTGATTACAACTCTTACCACCTCTGTCACCCATTGATTATGAACCCTCTAACTAATGTTGTCAAACAACAATGGTTCATCTGACAAGTGTCACTTAAAAATGGTACTTCCAACCATCACCATCACACTACGGTCATTTTGATCTCCATTTTCAGTTGGCTACAGTATTTCTTATCTCTGTCGTCCATCGACAATCGTCCTATTAACCTTTGTCATATGTTGATTGTGGTCCTTCTAACCATCATCAGTCGACTAAGGCCCTACCAACAAAATGAACATGATAATACTATCTTGAGAACATCTATCATGTTATTCTCCAATTATGTAATGTGCACTTTACAATATATTTATTTCATTGAGCCAATGCCCTCCTTTGAAGAAGGGCATTTTTTGTAATAAAACACCATTATTAGTGAAGTCATTTCAACTAGGCTAGGCCCTATAGTTTTTCCCTCTTTTAGGGGTTTCCATATAAACATTATGGTGTCCCTTCTGGATATTACTTTTATCTTTCTTATATGTATGTGTGTTAGATCTTCGTATAAATTTAAGACTTTAAATTCTCTATCTCTCTACCACCGCAAATTTTATAAGATGTAACAATTTAGCATCGTCTATGGAAAATGATTCATGAGTGGGAGAAATCTTTTCTATAGCCTTGTAAGGTTGTTCACATCATCATAGGCATGGTTAAAGCAAGATAGTCCATTTTCCATAATTAATTATCATGTCTAAAGGAAGATTTTCAATGTTGAGGGCAACCTATTTATTATTCTATTGCAACATTAAATTTGATTATAGCCAAAAAAATTCCTCCAAAACTTTCTACGTCCAGTGCAATATCTTTGGAAACCATTTTTCATTAAGTTCATGACAAATGCAAGGATTCTTCTAATAAATTTTTAAGCTCTATACAGTCTCCGGCTAGACTTCTATTTCTTGGGCAACCTTGAATAGGTCAAACATTTATAATGATCGAACAACCTCGGATAGTTCAAACGTCTATAGTGAATTTTCCTAACCTTTTCACTAATAAAAATAATAAATATTATTAAATCTTAAAAAATGTTGGGGCAACCTCACTCCTACTTTTCCAAAAATTTAAAATAAAATAACATAGAATTAAAAAATATTATAAAAAGTGAAAAATGAAACCTGTAGGGCGTTGTACGTGTGCCCCCATATACACGCACAAGGCGTGTGAGCTTGGGTACAGGCGGCCCTTTATTTGTGGATCCTATCCATGCCCTATTTTGGGCATGGATGATTTAATTCAAAATTTTTTGGGTCCTCAAAATTATTTTTAGTGTTTTTGACTCAATTTTGACACTTTTAAAGCTCAACGGAGCTTCTATAGCAAGTTTCAAGCAATTTAAAAGTTTGAGAGTAAATTTTTTTTATATTTTGTTCTCAATACTCTGACTTTAAGAAATATTTAAATTTAATCCACGAATTTTACTTGGTTCAAGACCCTAGGGAAGGTCTACATTGACGTCCGTTGAATAATCACGCCTCATAATTGATTTGATACTGAGATGTCACACATATTATTTTTCAAAAGCATCTACACATATTTTTGGACTTCATAAGCTTCGACATTCAAAAGTAGGGGGGCAACTAATACGTCACTAAAAATTGCCTTAATCTTGCATAAATTTTGATGCAAATTTGAATTGGAAACTTCTAGAATTAGTTTCAAAGCCATCCAAACTCTAATTTAAGTAAGCTTATAGTGAAATTGAACATCTCAATGAGACGAACCCAATGATACCAAATTTAGTCCAATTCGAGCTCGAATGAGCAAAAATTAAAGTACCAAAATATACTTAAGATCTTTAAAACATAAATTAGATGACAAAATAATATCCAAATATGACATGCTTCTAATCAAATCG
Organism: Dendrobium catenatum; assembly: GCF_001605985.2. Classification (NCBI taxonomy): domain Eukaryota; kingdom Viridiplantae; phylum Streptophyta; class Magnoliopsida; order Asparagales; family Orchidaceae; genus Dendrobium; species Dendrobium catenatum. Next base: position 393,403 of record NW_021318963.1, on the reverse strand, counting down.
AGTGGCTCAACAAAACAAATCCAACGATCCCAATATCACACAATTCTAACATCACTAAGGCACTTAAATACTCAATAAATTTTCTAAAATAAAGGAACCAATATAGTCCATCTGATGGATCACTTTAAATTGATCCTAGATCTTCTTCATATTTACTTGGCATGTCACTTCCAAAAATATAATGAATAGACCCCCATTTCTTCACATAAAGAGCGGGGGACTGTAAGGAGGATTCAAAGATCTTAGAGCTCTACCCGGCACCATTGCCGACAAATTTGTGCCACCAAGCCGTCGTTGCTAAATCTCCCAATGGCCATCATCATTGAACTGCCATATGGAAGCCATTGACAAGCCTTCTTCCATAGTCGTCTATCAACTAAGGTCTTTCCAACCATAATCGCCCAAATATAATTCGTCCGACCATTATTACCCAGCTACGGTCCCTCCAACCATCATCGCCAGACTACGATCCTTATAACCTTGGTCGCCTGTCAAATATGACTCCTCCAACCAGCGTCGCACGACTACGGTCCTTTCGACCACCATTGCCCACCGATTATGATCCTTATGAGCACCATCGTCCGACTATGATCCTTCTGACCATCGTCACTACACTATGGCTTTTCTAACCTCCATTTCCATCTGACAACAATCCTTCCAACCTCTGTCTTCCACTAACTACAGTTTTTCCAACCTCCTTCATTTGTTAACAACAATCCTTCTAACTATCATCATCTGACTACGACCCTACCAACCAAACGAACAGGACAACACTATCTTCAGAACAATTATCATGTCATTCTTCAACTATGTATTGTGCTCTAATTTACGATATATTTTTGTCATTGATCCAAAACTCTCCTCCGAGGAATGACATTATTTGTAATCAACCAGCAACATTAGTGTAATCATTTCAACTGTGCTAGGCCCAATAAATTTTCCCCTTTTTAGGGGTTCCCGCGTAAAAATTATGTTGACTCTTCTAAATGTTATATCCATCTCTCTTATCTGTCTTTGTGCTTGATCTTCATACAAAATCAGGACGTTAAATTCACTATCTCGTTACCGTCGTGAATTTTTCATGACGCAACAATTAATTAAAATGAAGTTTATCAAATGAGGTCAATGATGGTACCCTAAATATAAAGAAAGTAGAGAAAGCAAAGTAATTTCAAATCTACTATGTTATGAATAATTTTTGGGATATGCTTATAAGTTTTCCAAAATACTGCATTTGCTATTACTTAGCTTTAAATAATTATTAAACAAGCTTATTAACGCCAAAAGCTCCAACTTAGTGCTAATGATTATAACCAAGACTATAGTCTAATTTGTATAGTCGGAACATAAGGCTTGACTTACATCAATGATTTAATCTGTAAAGATTCCACAACTTTTTTCTTCAAGGATTACCATTTCGTTTGGCTAATGGGCTTAGCCAAATAAGAGATCAATTGGGCCAATTTAGTCCAGTTGTAGCAGTACAGTAGAATTCAAAAAGATTTCATATCAAATTTTCTATGAACTAAGCAGGAGTTCAGTTTTTATGCAATGAGATCATCAGAAGGAAATGCACTAAAATATTGAACAGAAAAGAGTATTCTCTTATCAAAATAAAAGTTTAGTAATCATAAAAATTATGCTAATTGATTGAAATTAAATAAACAATTGATGTCAAAGACAAACTTAGATCTAAATATCTCAATCTATCTCCTAAAAGAGAAGTAATGCTTCTCTCCTCAAAAAGATAAATTCACATAACAAAAAAATTTATTATCTTGTTCAATCATGGAGATCTCAAATAAAAATGATTGCACTCAGTTTTTCATATTTTTTGTGATCATTCATATAAACATATTCCAACTTAATTTTTATATTTTTTTTTCGTGAACATTAGAATTCTTTTTTAGAAATTTAAACTTCGTTTTTCTTACTGCTTTATAAAGTTATTTTTTGGTACAAAAATTTTAATTTTTGTACTAAAAAACTGCTTTAAAAAATAATAAGAAAATTGTCTCAAATAAAAGCTTCAAAAATATTAAAAATGTGTTTTTATGATTCTGCTTAAGAGATTTTTGTGTTACCATATATAAGGGAAATTTGTACCCAATAAAATAGAATAGATTTTTTTCATAGAAGAAGAAAACAACAAGATCCGACTCAAAAGCAAAAATCCAATATTTGATAATTATAAAAGTGAATATCAAAGCAAATGAAGAGACTCTTTGACAATTTTCCAGATAGGCAATCATAATTAGAAAAGGTAATTCCATAGGCTCCACTATTTGTCACTATGTGCATCAAATAAAAATACAAAACAAGTCGGTGACAATCATGTTGATAGGAATGAGGGTGTCTTTGAGTAACATTAATATTAATTTGTTCATATTGTAATATTAACAAATTATTTTTAAAACCGAAAAATCTGAATTTATTTTTTTAATTCGGTTCTATTTTGAATGAACTACTAAAATTTTAATTAATTTTAATAATTAGCATAAATAATTTCTATTAAGAATAGTATCAATTATTAAAACTTATTATTTAAGAATGTAAATAAATAATATACATGTCTAATTTTTTATCACTTATTTATTTATATTTCACAAGTCTTATCGATCTAACATTAAAGTAATATAATATAATTTAAGATTAATTTTATAAAAAAAAATTGAACCAATAACCAAATATAAAAAACAATTAAAATTACATATAATAATAGAATATATGCTTTAAAAATCAAATCAAATCAAGTAAATAACATCCATTTGATCCCATTTTTTTTATTTTATTCAAATAATGCACATCACTAATGTTAATTGATATATTTCATGAACTTATATAAAAAACAAGTTATCTAATTTTTAATATTTTTTAGTTGTGAATTTATAATATATTTAATTTACTCAATCAATTCCCTATTGTCAAATTTAAACTAAATATTGCATAAAAATAATTTGACATAAATTATACTATAAAATATTTAAATGCCCTAAAATTTAGATTAAAATTAGAGTTTATAAATGATATCAAAATTATATTAATTTTGAAAAAAAATACTAATATTATTCAAATTCATCCTAAAATTCTACCATAAATTATGTAGGAAATTTTTGTGATTTTTTTTTTTATTTTTTTAAATTAATTATTTCAAACTCATCTTAAAATTTGAGAAATTATTTTGTGCAGTTACTGAACAGCATCCAGAGATGAATCAAGATGTGTCACGTCATTTTTTTATATATATGTGGTGTATCACTATACAGAGTGACCTGACTTATTCTGATTCACCTCTGAACTATCACGTGTTCACTTATGAACTATCTGGTGATCTATACAGAATATTTTTTCCTAAAATTGTGCCACGCTCTTTTCTGAAAGTTATATTTAATTAAATAATTATTTTATTTTTAGAATATTATTATTATTATTATTTAAAAATTATTATTATTATGAGCCGACACCAAGGACAAAGGACCACGTGCGAAGTTCCTGTTGCGGGACGAGGGTGGGGCCTCCCCCACACGTTACATGGATCCCCGTGTGGACACTGTCGCTCCCCGGGATCTCGATCAGAGTAATAGCTTTATATTCTCTGTTGTAATGAAATGAAGAAGCGACAGGCTAAACCTTACTACACTAACGCTGCTTTTATGTTAGCAAAACAAAAAAACAAAAGCTTTGCCGCTACCATGAGAGCTTGCATTCATTTCATAATATATTTCATATTTATTTCGCCTAAATTCTATTTAAATTTATATTTTTTTTATTTTAAATAATTGAAAAAATTATGTAAATTTAAATAAAAACTATATGATTTTGCAGTAATGTTTTAATTTTCCGTCTTTGAATTCATTCAAAGCAAGCAGAAAACACAAGTTATTTTGAGCTCTCATTTGAACAGTATAACAGTGATGAGGGGAACTCTCTTACTGTGATTAGATAGTAGAAGATATATAGAATTCTGCTGTGGTGAATTTGACTCGATACTTTAATCATTTGGGAGAGATTTGTGATCAGTCGCATGCTTTTCATAAAAGAAAAGCTTTATCAAACGAAAATGGTGGCAGAAAACTTATCTGGGAATGACATGACTAAGCTGAAATGACATTGTTGTCTTCGTATTTGATTTCGATGGATGAAAATAGGCTAATCGGGCTGAGGATTCGATATCCAAGTGTAAAATGACATGGAGGTGACTAAATTACAGAATTATATGAAAGAAATTCCATAAAGTTAATAGGATATTTCTTGGTATTAACTTATTAAAATAAACTTTAATGGCAATGAGAGAAAATAAGAGTCATTTTTATCGATCATGATATATAATTTTGTCACATAAACTAATATTATGAAAGTTATAAAAAATTTTATGTTTATAGTTTTTCATAAGTTTTGATCTTTTTTTTTTTTTACTTTTCTTATAAATCGTAATAATTTCTATTAGATTTAAATATAAAAAATTTATATTAATTTATATGAATTTTTACAAATTTATTATTCTATTTTTATAATGTGATAAATTAAATTTATTAAATTTAATAGATAAAAATTTTATCATGGTTGGAATTATATCAATATTTATAGTATATTTTTCTCTAATATCAAGAATATTTTTAATTAGTTTTAAATTAAACTGAAGCTTTTTAATAACTAATAGAGAGATAACAATTTACATATATATTATTTGTACAAAATCACTCTGTAACATTATAATTAATTAATTATAGATTATAAGATATAGTAAAAGCCCTCATTTTAAAACTTGTCTTTTCATATTATGGAAGACAAACGAAGGAAGATACAACTTTTCTTATCTTTTAAATCAATTTTAAATTTAATAATAAAGAAATAAAATGGATGATATATATATTAGTTTTTGCCTTTCAACTAGCAAGTGGGCATCCCATCATCTATCCTTACCAAAGGATTACATACTTACCTTTGGATGCCAACACCCCTCAAGTTGTCTTCCCAATCCTAGAAGCTCATGATGTCTCTTATAAGGTCTTCTCTAGGACTTCTCTCATTGTCAATCTATGATTGTTTCCCCAAAAATAATTCGGTTAGCTCTTGGAATAATTTTAGACCTATTAGTTTGTGTTCTTTCTTTTATAAACTTATTTCTAAACTTTGATGAACCGTTTATCTGTGCATCTGCCTAGAATTATTTCGCCTTTTCAAATGGGTTTTGTGAAAGGCCATGCTATTGCTGATAATATTTTGTTGGTCCAAGAATTCTGTCAAGATTTAGATGCTAAAGTTAGAGGTGGTAATATGATTCTTAAGTTGGATATTGCCAAAGCGTATGATAATATCAATTGGGATTTCATTTATAACATGTTAAGCTTATTTGGCTTTGATTTGAATTTTATTAATCTTATTAAAAACTGCATTGAAAGCCCTTATTTTTCTATCATGGTGAATGGTAAGAGCCATGATTTCTTTAAGGCTTCTCATGTTTTAGGCAGGGGGATCCTATTTCCCCTGCTCTTTTCATTATTGCTGCAGATTACCTTTCTAGAGGTCTTGAGGATCTATTTGCTAAATACCCTGGTCTTTATTTCCGTACTCTTGGTGGTTTTAAAATTTAGCACTTATGTTTTGCTGATGATTTCATTATTTTTACTAATGCTTCTTTGAGTAAGATCAATAAGCTTGTGGACTTTTTTTAACCAATTTGAGTTAATTAGTGGTTTGAATTTGAACAAACACAAGTGTTGCTTTAATGTGGCTAAGAAAGTTATTCCTGCCCATGTTATGACTATTAAAAATATCACTAGTTTTAGCATTGACACTTTACCTTTCAAGTATTTGGATATTCCTCTTTATAAGGGGAGGAAAAAGTCTTTCTTATTTAATGATTTAATTTATGTGATTCTTAATAGGATCTCCTCTTGGGAGTCTAATTTTTTAAGCTTTGGGGGGTCGCCTTACTCTTATTAAGAGTGTTCTTTGTTCTATTCCTGTTTATACTTTTCAAACTCTTTTTCCCACTAAGACTATGTGTAAGAGGATTGATAGAATCATTAATAAATTCTTCTGGAAAGGTACGAGTAGCAGTTCTAAAATTTATTGGTCCTCTTGGTCTAAGTGTTGTGGGACTTTAAAAGAAGGGGGTCTGGGTTGTAAATCTTTATTTGATTTGGCAACGGCTTTTTCTTTCAAATTATGGTACAATTTTTGTGCCCATGAGTCTCTTTGGGCTAAATTTATGGTTGATAAATATTGTGGTGAGAAACATCCCTCATTGTGTGTTTTCAATAATGGTAACTCTATAGTTTTGAAGTGCCTTTGCTCTGTTAAGTGGCTTGTTGAACCTTTTATTGTTTGGGGTATTGGTAAGGGTAATATCTTCTTTTTGCAAGATCGATGGTTGGATGGTCAATCGATTGATTCCATTCTTAATTCTTGCTTTAATGAGATGGTGAAGGTTAATCATTTTTTTTTCTGGCAATGTTTGGGATTTAGATAAACTTTCTAGTATAATGTCTGATGTTTTGATCCAGCGTATTTTAAAGATTCCTCTCAATTGCAATACTAATGATGTTCAACTTTATGCTCTCTTTAATGAAGGTTCTTTTAGAATTTCTAATGCTTGGCATTCTTTTAGATCGAAGCATGACTCTTCTAAATTTTTTCATTTAATTTGGCATAAAAGTATTTCGTATATGGTTTCCACTTTTTATGGAGAATTCTTCATAAGTTTATCCCTACTTATGATAATTTGTCTAGAAGAGGTTTGATTCTTCCCTCTAAATGTCAATGTTGCTATCATGTGGACAATATGTATCATGTTTTCATTTCTGGTCCGATTGTTGTTAAAGTGTGGTCCTATTTTGAGGAAATTTTTCATTTGAGATATTTTAGTGGGGTAGATCTTCTATTAACTCTATTCTTAATTTATGGTTTATTAATAGTAAAGGTCATATTCGTAATGTGATCCCTTCTCTCATCCTTTGGTTCATTTGGTTGAAGAGAAATAATTCTCATTTTAATGGTATTGCTATGAATGCTCAAAGAGTGATCCATAACATTAAAGATAAATTTGTGACCCTTTATTTGGCGAATTTACTTTCTTTCAAAAGTTTTAAGAATTGCTCTTTTATTGCTTCCAATTTTGGCATTAACTTGGATATGTGTTATTTGAAGGATATCCCTATTTCGGAAGAACGTTCAAGCCATCGAATAGAGTTATAAACCTCATGAGCCGTCGGAAAGCTGCCGGAATTTTTTGTTGGAAATAAGACGTCATCAACCGCCGGAAAGCCGCCGGAAAGCCGCCGGAAAATTGACCGCCGGAAAGCCGCCGGAAAATTCCGCCGGTAATAAGTGATTTTCCTGTAGTGGGATCATCAGGGTAACTATTTTTTCGATTTTGTGGGTCCTGCTAATATTGCGGATAGGAAATTTGCCACTACCTATGCTATCTTATATGATTTAAATCTATTCCCTCTTTTATCTTAGGCATGATATTAGGAATTTAAGAAAGAATTTAAACTATTCTTTTTTTTGTGATTGAGGCTAATGGTAATGTTGTTGCTCAGGCTTTGGCTATGTGGGGTGGTAATTTTGATACTATGACTAACATCTCTATATTTTATTTACCCAATTATGTTAAGGGTCTCCTGAGATTGGATAAAACTAATGCCCCTTATGTTATTTCTTAGTTTTTGGTTGGTTGGTTGTCTGGGTAGATTGTTTCGGTGTTTTTCATTTTGGCTGTTGGTTTCGCTTTGTCTTGTTCCTTATTTGCCTTACTTTCAAGTTTTTATTTTATCTCCTTCTTTGGCTGGGCTTCTTACAACTGGAGGCTGCGGTTGTTGGGTTTGAGAATTCTTTTGATCACCAGGTTTGTTATCCTCTTTGGCTGGGCTTTGAATGATCATAATATTGCTTTAGTTAAGTTGCATTTAGAAAAGGATTTGTTGATTTCTCTTATAAACATTTCTATTGTTGCTAATGCTAATAATAATACTGCCAAAACTATGGTTAGTCCTTCTAGAGTTAATTCTTTTAAAGGTTTGGATTGTGAAGGCAATAAAATGGATACATATATTTATCATATTTCTAATATATCTGATAAGCACTTATTTTAAAATCTGAGGGTAATAATTTGCTTCTTCAGACTGATAATAGTATGTTAAATGTCAATTGTTATATTGTGGGCAATAACGTGGATTCTAGTTCTAATCTGATAATTGCTTTTGATCTTCTTATTGAATATTTATATATCTCTAATAGTGCCCATATTATTAACTTACTTATCTCTCCTATTCCTTATGTTGCATGTATTTACTTGGATGATGATTTGCAACATTCAGGTTTACACTATATTGACCCTACAGATCATTCTGATTGGGCTTATAATATATCTACTATTGTTAAAGTTGTGAATGGATGTGTTATCTGCCTAGTGAATTCTGCATCTTCGATCTATGATTTAAGTTCTTACACTCATACCAATATGCCTAAGTTACTGAAATGTAATATTATTTTGGATGCGATTGGATATTCCTATATTTGCTAGTAGTGGTTAGATTTTGCCTTTGCTTTGTTAATCCTCTTTATGCTAGTCTCACTAAATTATATATAGTATCTTTTTTTCTAGTTGTGTTGTTGGTTGATACTTTGGCCTGATTTGGGCCCATAATTTCCTTATTTACTAACCTTGTTTGTTATTTTGTTGATTTATTATATGTTATTATGTTTTTTTTTTCCTGCTTCTTTTTGTGCAGATTTTTTGTTGAAGGGATCGTTGGTCATTCTTGATCTATCATATCTTCGATCTCAATTTTTTGGGTCACAGCTTCTAGCCCTCCATAATTTAGATCCTTTCTTTAATTTTTTATTTTTTGAATTTTAACTAGTTGGCATCATATGCTCAAAGGTTTTATTTTCTCTTTATCATTGTACTCTTTTTGAGCGATAGCAAGCAAATGATCCCTACTAGAAGAAGGATTAGAACCTACAAAGTAGTTATTTGATTACAAATTTGAACTTCAAGGTCAATATTAATTAGCATTCACATTGATAGAGTTTGGAACAACATCAATAGAGGATGAAGGAATAATAGATTTACTATTATTGATATTTAAATCATCTTCCATAACAAAAGATTGAATTTTAGGAGTAGTTGATGGAGAAGCTTTTAAATTCTAGTTAATAGCACATGTCAAAACAGATTCCTCAATATCTTCCAAGGGTTTAGAGTTATCATTAGGAATAACATTAGAAGGATACACACATTCTTTATTAACATCATGAATGTCAGCGCCATCACTATCAATAAAAGACACATTAAGAGGCATGTCATTACCGATATCTTTGGCTTTCTCTTTTCTCAAGTGGGGATATAAAATAAAATAATTGACAAAAGTAAGACCACGAATTTTGCAATTATTACAAAAAATAGAACATTTTTTTAATTTACATTTCTGCATATAACCAAATGATTCAGGGCCAACACATGTTTCTTTTGAATATTTTTTGGTAATATCTAATTAAACAAGCACTCTAGCAATAGAAGGACGTGAATAAAAGGTAGTGGCTTCGATGGAATGACATAATTCTACTTAATTAGGAATTTTTTATCTTGCTACTACTTTTCAACATTCAATGGTGAGAACATTTCAATCAAGACATACTCTCATGAACATCTTTTATTGACATTTTGCTAATTTAGGATTAAAATATATTAATATGTGGTTTTTAAATCATAGTCATATAGTAATTATTTCCTTTCATAATGGGGATGATTATTCTAATATTTTTAATTGTATTGTGTATTAGTGATATTTTATTCTCAATTCATAAATCCCCCCGTCCCTCCCCTCTAAAAATTTTCTTAATAAGGAATCTTCCATAATCCCAATTTGAATTTTCTTTCCTTAGTAAATGATCGATTTCATACCCATTTTCTCTTAGCATCAATAATTTATCAGCTACTCATAAATGATCTTCCTACTACTTTTCTCTATGGGACATTTGCTCCAAGATTTGTATTTTAGTTGGATACTTTACAAAATTTTGAGGATAAAGTTTATGTTGACTCAAAAAAATTATAGATACTCAGATGATTTTAAAAAACTAGATTTGCTCGCGTGGTCAAATGAATGGACATTATATAATTATTTAACGTTACATCATCCATGAAAAATCATAACAAGTAAATTTTACTAGAATGACTATTTCCATTCTAAAGGTGCACAATATGTGATCTGACTCCCTTAAGTGAAAATTTGGTGGTTTAAAATAGTCTGATTATAGAGGAATTTATGCCCTCAAATGTCAATATTAACAATAACAATAATCCACCATTTCCCTTGAAAGCATCCTTTCCAATCAACATGGAGATATTTCTTTTTTTCATATGATGGGGTGTATTAGATTCATGAAGCTTAAGTTATCCATGTATTGTTACTACTATAGGTGAAAGGGTTTATATTTGGGGTTATAATTTAAATAAGGGAGTTATTCTTCTATCTATTGAACCTTCTCTTCATAATTAGTTAGTGGATCCATATAGCATTAATAATGACAATGACATTATATTCTTGTTTTAAGAGATAATTAAGTCATGCTTCATATACATTTGTTTTTTAGTTGGAATTGGGTGTAGATTCTCAAGATATAAGCTTGTAGGCCCGAAGGTGGGTTTTCTCCACAAATATATAATCCCTTATCAAAGAGATCCCAAAAATATTCTTTCCTATGAGAAGGGAAAAGAAGAAGAAACTTTTTGTCAAAATTTTATGCTTCACAAGTTCTATCCTCATGATTTCTATAGCTACAAAAGATCTCATCAAGAGTGACTACTTTTCTAACTAAGGAATTTCTTCAATCTCCAAGTTTTATAGTCATCAGAGGTTGTATTAGATTAAGATTTTGTAAACTTTTTTTTTAAATCTCAATACTTTCTCTTACTGCTTCTTGATATAGCTTTGAAATACAAAAATTTAGGCTTCGTTTGGGACAACTTTTTTATTGCTTCTTAAAACACACTTGTAGTACAAAAATTAAAATTTTTGTGCTAAAAATCCATTTTAAGAAGTAATAAAAAAGTCGTCTCAAATAAAGCCTTAATTTCTTATTAAAAAACTGCTTTAAAAAGCAGTAAAAAGTCATCACAAATGAAACCTTAGTCTTCATTTGGGATGGCTTTCTTATTATTTCTTAAGACAACTTTTTAGTACAAAAATAAATTTTTTGTACTAGATAGCTATTTTAACAAGCACTAAAAAAGCTATCCCAAACTGAGCCTTAAAAAAAATCTTGAACATGATATAAAGATTAATTGTTGTTGCATCTCTCCTTTAAAATGAAGAGATATATTGGAGCCCTTTATAGATCTCACTAAATAACGAATTGATGATCTTTATCATATCTGTTTTCTCATTTTTATTTAATTCTTAATTTACTAAATTTTAATTATTATGCTAACAGATATGTGGCTGACTCAATTGATGACCTTCATAATGAGACTTGTCCTCCATTTCATGCAATTATGTGCTCCCTACGAACCTACTATGCTAGACGATATTGTGAATAGTTATCCTAGAGGCCCTTGTCAATAAATGGAGCATCACAATAGATTCAAATTATAAAAAACGCAACTTTAAAATTTGACTTTTTTTTCTCACTAAAACTCTAATCTCAGCAACCTTATATTCAAAGCAAGAAACACTCAATTCTTCCGAGGAAGAAATCCTACTAGTTCTATTAAAACAGCCCCAATTGTAATTAGAATAACTCTTCCGACATGTTTAAACATTAGCACTGTGCAACAATAGGATCGATACTATTTTCACAAAAGAAGAACCCTTTATCATTCCACTATCATAGGAACCTATTATCTATCTACAAAAAGCAACCTATTTTGCCTATATTGCATTAAGTAAATACACCTTCAAATTTCACCATTTAGCTCTCATCTATTCCCCCCATCACTTTACAAAAAAGCCACAGTGCAAGTCGTGCAACCATTTATGACATTTACAAAGCTACTTACTCATCATGACATCCTCCATGGATTGCAATAGGAGGCTTCTTGTCCTCACATTCATCAACTAATTGCCTACATATTCATCGATCCATACAGCAAACAAGGAAATGAACGCTATGCGTTATATTTTCTTTTTCAAATAAGCATAACATGAACATTTAGATGTGATTTATGAAGAGAGAGAGAGAGAGAGCGAGAGAGAGAGAGAGAGAGAGAGAGAGGGAGAGAGTCAAAAATGATGTCAAGGATGTGTGTCCCTACTTGTCATTTTGTGCCATATAATTATGGTGAAGGAACCACAGTAAGTCCTCTATCTGATACCATACGATTACTCTTCCATTCCTTTCTCTTCAGTGACCAAAAAAAGAAACCTAATTGCAATTGCCATAGAAGGAAAAAGAAGTTCAGCGAAGTGATCTCTCAAGCTTATTGAAAATAGATGCATCCAATCATTAAAAGAACCGAACAAACCTGCTAGCCAGCTTCACCACTAAGATTAACCTGAGAAATGTTATTCTCCTGCCAAAATAGAAAACCTTGAGAGGGGAAGTACATGCGGGTAACGATCATGTCAAACACCCCCCTCCTGTTACTAAAAAAGGTAAGCAAATCATGGAGCCACTTAACCTGGCACAATTGCTGACCTTTCCAGTACAGTAAACCTATTTATATGCGACTTTCACGGTAAATTTCATGAAAGGCCAAAAAAGGGTTAACTATCTCTGTATACGCTTGTTCGCTCTCCTCATCTTTTACTTAAACCCCCACAGTCACCCCCACTATGAACAGCAACTCCAATACCAACAGTATCGTATAAGGAAAACAAAAAACAGACCAAATCAAGCATTGAGATATAGTCCAAAGGTCCAATAGATGAATTCCAACTCTTTCAACGAAGTGCAGCATAAACTAATAAGCCAACCAATAATATATCTCATACTCAGAAGTTCGCACAGTTATAATATTTATACGTGTATATATATATATATATAAATATTACCAGTTTCTAGATCTCAAGCGCAACCAGCCGAAGGCGGAGAGCCGGGGGGGTACATATGTTGTTCATCTGCTGCAGAAGCGGCTGGAGGCGGCTTCTTGCGCTTCTTCTTCTCGTAACTAATTCCCCGCGCCTTGGATTGTATGTCACGCACCTCACGGAGATAAAGCCGCACGGCGCGTGCGCCAAAGGGGTTAGTCTCCGGCCGGCCTCCATTCTCTTCATACGCAGCGCGGAGTCGGCCGATAAGCGCGTCGAGGCTACCCCAAGCTTGGCGTAGAGGGCAGGGGCAAGGAGCGGGCTGGTTGGGGTGGCCGTAGAAAGGGCACATCTGCGTGTGAACTTTGGTTTTGCCGAACTGATCTAAGTATCGGAGGAACTCGAGAACGTGAGCGCCGCTGCAGCGTTCGAGTGAGAGTGGAGGGCGATGATTCCTTAAGTACTGACCGAAAGTGTTCCAGTCGCGGCGTTTTTGTGATTCGTAGCGACTTGGGGAAGGGGCGGAGGAGGAAGATGAGGTAGAAGAGGAAGCAGCGGTGGAAGAGGAGGAGGAAGGGTTAATTGGAATTGGGATGGTGATAGAGAACTCATCGGAAGGAGGACTGTCCATGGATGGAGATTTAGGGTTAGGAGATCAAAATTTTTTTTTGATGCATGATTTGGCGGAGAGGGTAAGGGAAGTAAAACGAACAGCTGATGTTGGGGAAGAGGGGAAATGGGATGTTGGAGAGTAAGAGATCTGTGTTTTAGTTGTATTTGACAAGTAGTTTTGGGGGATGGAGAATTTGCTGCTTGCTATGGATGTAAGATAGCCTTTTTTTTTTCTTATTTTTTTAATTAGTGGTTACACAGACAGGTAAAAGATACTTTTTTTAAAAAAATATTTTAATATGATGTTCTAATTTATTTTATTCTGTGAAATGTTCAATATATTTAACTAATTATTTTATTTTAGAGAGAGATGAAAAAATAATTGGATAAGAATATTCTCTTATAAATATACCAGTAAATTTTAAAAATTGAAAACTTTCATAAAAGTTGGACCCTAATAATATTTTTTTGTTCATACTTCTTTAAATATTTATTTTTTTTTTAGAAAAATATGCAGTATTCCTCATTTTTTAAAAATTTTCTAAATAAGAGGATGAGATTGTTGAGAAAAGAGAAGACAGATTCGTCGCCTCGTCGGGGAAGAGGAGGGGAAGGCAGGAGAAAAACGGGGAAGAGGACGATGGTATTACTGTAAATGAGAAAAAGATTTGACTGAGTTGAAAGGTTGATGGAGACAAAAGTTGGAGGAGTCAGATGGACAATGGAGGATTACTTTTAATTGCAATCAATGCAGTCACCATGTGAATACCTATGGATTAGCGAACTATATTTTTTTGTATAGCTAAGAAACTTTAGCAGGTTTAATTAATATTTTATTCAACATTATTTTGTATTTTGTATACGAGAAGTGGAGTTCCCTAAGGAGAAATTTTAATTATCTTAACTAGCAATGATTGGCTACATGAAATTAGGAAAATGAATAGAAAGTGCTTAAGTTTTAAAAAAAAATTATATGAAATACTTCAAAATGAAAAATCCAGCCAACCTAAACCACTTAGTAGTAGATATTAACTATAATGGGGACTGCTTCAAGTGATGTATTAAGCTCTATAATTCTCCCTGGTCTGAGGACTTTACCATCTGAAGTCAACAAAGAAGCTTAGATGAGAAAAAGTAGAGACTAATGCCTAGCTCTATGAGCAATAGTAAAAAAAATTTAATTTTGTATGGTCAGAGGAGTTCTTTCAATGATCGGATGACCTTACCTATGGGTTGGACCTAAGTGGTCCAGTAGAGGCTAGGTGTGTCTAAGGTCACGAACCAAAAGAGCTAATTTGGCAAAACAACTCCCTTTGTAAATCCTAGTTTTGATTTAATTTGTATTAACACGAGCGTGCGCTTAGGTTAGGGGACAAACCGGTCAAGGAGAGGAAGAAATAGACTCAAGCGGACGGGCTTTATTATTAATGTCACTAAGTCTTTTAGAATTTTCTCTAGGTTTTGCTGCAATTTTTTGACTGGACCTATGATTTACTGGAAGCTGATGCTTTTTTTCTGCAATATTGGTCAGAGGGTTTTTTGTTCTCTGATTTTAAAGATTCATCCTTCTAATTTTTTTGTTACCTATAATGCTTTGTGGTTGGCTGAGTATTTCCCTATTCCTCTTGTGTATTTATGGACTAATGCTTGGAACAGTGCTTCCACCAGCCCTTCGGTTTTAGCTTTCTGGATTTTGGTCTTTGGGTTGTTTCTCATTCGTCTCATTTTTATGTGGTCCTGCATGTTGGTTGGTAATATTATTGCTTTGGATGTCTTTGCCTGCATCTTGGAGTATGGTTGGAAAATTGAATTTTCCTTGTTATGTGATTGGAAGGATTATTTATGTAAGTCTTATTGGCTTGTGGGGCTGATCAATTTCCGGTATCATTTTAATAGCTGTGAGGTTGTCATCTGGAAGGAGGGGGACATTTTGCTTAGTTGGATGAATTATAAGGTTTTTAAGCTCTCTGACTATATGATTTTACGGAAGGGGAAAGTTTTTGGGCTCACTAGGCTTTTTAAGTTGATTTTCAATATTAATTTTAAGGCTATTATTCTGCTTGTAATCTGTAATACCTTCCATCAGAACTACGGCTCTCTTTTTTGTGATATTTTCGGTCATGTTTATTTGCTTCTTTTGAGAGTTCTTTGCAGGTTTAGAGGTAATGCTCAAGTGGAGAAATTAAAGAACTATAAGTATCTCTGCAGGCCTTTTTTTCCAGGTTTTTGGAGCTCCGCGCTCGTTTTGTGCAGGATACGGATGCTGTTGGAAGGGCTTTGCTGTTTGTGAGCTCCTTTCTCTTTTGTTTTCTGCTTATTAGAATGTTGCTAGTTTATTATGTAATTTTGATTAGTAGGGAACTCCGGCTCTTAGGCTTCTTTTTTATTTTGATTGTAGCTCTTTGGAGCAATAGTGAGCTAGAGGTCCCTTTAAGGACTTTGTAACTTTTTCCCGATATTAACGCGTAGGCCCGGTGGTGGGTTTTAATTAAAAAAAAAAAGAAAAAAAAAAGTTTAGATGAGAAAAATTAGAGACTAATGCCTAGCTCTATGAGCATTAGTAAAAATAAATTTACTTTTGTATGGTCAGAGGAGTTCTTTCAATTAATGATCGGATGACCTTAATTACCTATGGGTTGGACCTAAGTGGTCCAGTAGAGGCTAGGTGTGTCTAAGGTCACGAACCAAAAGAGCTAATTTGGCAAAACAACTCCCTTTGTAAATCCTAGTTTTGATTTAATTTGTATTGATATATGAGTAAAGCTTGACAAAAGTGTCACACTGAAAAAGATATATATATTTTATTAAGAAAATCATTATTTGTCATAAGATAAAATTTTACTATCAAATAATTTTAATAAAATGTCTTCTGGTTGCTTGTCAATCTAAATTTTTTTTTTCTAGTGTGTTGCGGATCTTGGTTTTGATCTCATCAAAAATTTTGAAAGATTTGTCTGTTGAATTTTTCTTGGTTCCTATCATTATTTGCTGATCTCTGTTTACTATCAAAAAATAGGACTATCACAGCATAATTTTTGACTTTTCCTAGTAGTTATAATCTCTACATTTTACTTTGCAGTGGTTTTAAAACCGGTGCTATTTGTATCGGTTAAAACCGATGCAAAATTTGGATTTTGGCAGCGGTTTCAAAACCACTTCTAGCATACGACGCGAAAAAATACTGTTTTTTGGTAGTGGTTGTTGATATCATAATCCTTTTCTATTGTCGTTTCTGATCATTAATGATTTGCTTTTGCTGCAGTTGTTGGATTTTCATTGCTGGGTATCTCAGGAGACAGGTTTTTTGTGCCGTTGTATTACTTAGTAAACTTCAATTTTATGGTCTCATATCTGCCTTCTGCATTATTTAGCGCTGTCCTATGCTTTTGGCTCTGGATGATCTGTTCATTACTGCTTTTCGTGCTAAGTTCCTTCTGCCAAGATTTAGCTAACCATCTTTGCTGATTCTTATAGATCTCAAGTGACGTGCTATCGATTTCAATGGGGTAGAACACACCTATAATGAATTGCTCCCATGATTACATTTAAATTATTCATGACATGATCCTATAAGATAGAAAGGATTCAGAAAGAATTTATTTAGAACATTTATAATTTTAATTTTATATTCTTTATATTTTATATAATAGAAAATTAGACAACTTGATATGCATAGTGGTATTGGAAGGCGATCACAATAGAATATATATTTCCGAAATCTGCTTCATGATTCATATATTATTTTGTGTGCAATCAGAGGTGTTTTTGTTTCACCAGTGGGGTCAAATTCTTGGCCTTTAAATGATTCTCTGATTGTACATGGAAGCTCATATATTCTGCAATTATATGGATTTGTCGGGCATTTGTTGGGTGTTTCTAGTTGGGGAATCCTTCGAGCAATATCTGCTCGCTGGGATGCTGTCCTGATTATGGAGCATGAAGTGTGGTCATTTGGTGATGGGGACCCTTATCTTGAGGATTCCAGTTTTAATGTTTTTTTTTTGGTAGTTATCTTTGTTTGATGATATGGTGTCAACATCGACCCTCTCTCTATGCACGGATTGTTTTGCTGTTTGTTTCAGTTCCATGGTGTCTCCTCGAATTTATCTTGTTTGTTAATTTTGGTGCTTGCTACTTCTGCTCAGCTTTCACATTCAGTGCTTTCTTTGCTCATATTCTTGTGGGCAAACCTTAATTCGCTTTAATGCAATCTCTTCTATGCCGTTGGAGTTGTTATCTACTCTTGCCCAAGCGCACCATTTTTTTTTTCCTATTTTATTCAAGAAAATAAAAAGAATAGTTTTATTGCTGAGATAGAAATATAAAAGATGTGAACTTCAGGATTGTTAAGTTGAAAGTAATCATTTTAAAGCAGCTTTTTATTACAAAATTTTCTTTTTCAAACAAATTTTATATTATAAAGTTGTTTTATAAAGTAATATGAAAGCTATACCAAATGAAGCATAAATCAAATCATAAATTAAAAAATTATAGTGTTTGGTTTGAAATAAGCTAAATTCGGAGTAAATTTTCAATTTAGTTGGAATTTGTTATGGAGTTTATTTTCAATGCATTTGGAATTCATTTGATTCAAATGAATATGAAATATACCACGTACTTGCACCACTAATCGTTGCCACCTTCGCTAACCACCATCTTAGCTTTCCGCCATTGTTACTCACCGCTGCCTCTGACTGCCACGCACCATCATCATCCACTAACATCCACCTCCATTAACTTTCACCGTCTACCACCGTCCACTACCACCCTCAGCTGCCCACCACCTCTGGTCGCCAATGCTGGCTTGCTACTGCTAGTGTAATAACCATAAGTTTAATTTCTCTAAATTTTAAAAAATTTGTGTGAGGGAGTGTTGTGGCTCTAACATGAGTGGTAATGAGGCATTGAGCTCTGATATTTTTTGGGAAAATAAATGAGCGTGGCAGCTTTGGGGTCCTAGGCACCACAACATTGAGTCAAATAAATTATTTTACATATAAAATATCACATTCCATTTCATCAAAACCCTCATCAACCTTCCTGCTCTCCCAAGTCCTTGCATAGTCCATAGAGAAGAGGAGAGATAGGAGAGAGAAAGCAGGGAATGGGACAATGTTTTCTATCACTTCAACTAAGAAAAGTGTTACGATCATGCTAGGTAATTCTATCGCTGCCTCTATATTCAAGAAATTTGTGTTTCACTTATTTTCTTTCTTCTAAATTTGATTAAAATGCATCTCTCTCAATTTATTAATGTTTCGTTGTGTAACTATTGATTTGTGGTAGATATCATTACTCTGAATATTTTAACTAGTGTATATTAAAATTTCACTAGTTAGTTTTATAAATATGTCATTTTATTTAAAATGAATAGATAAATACTTAGTATAAAATAATTAAGAGTTAGTGTATTACTTTTGGATATGAAATACATTATATGCATACATTTATTATTCATTTAGTCAAACATACATTTTTTAGCATACTAGAAGCGCACTGTCTAGAAGCATACTGGTGAATATAATGATAACTACATTAGGTGTATATGATATTTGCTATCATGCTCAATATCAAGTTACATATATATAAAAAAAGGCTGACTATATATTATTGATAGATTTAGATAAACTGGAGATATCTTATTCTGTATATAAGGGTGAGTCAATGGGCCTTCTTTTAAATAAGATTTGTAGTGTGGTTCTAAGTGATATGAAATGGGAGGAAGTAACTACTTACATGAAAGCAACTTGTCTTATAATATGTGCTATGAGGCTGATTCTTAACAATATGATTGATATGATAGAGACTGATTCTTATAAGCTTAACTACGGGAAAACACACGAATACAGGCGGACGCTCGTAAGCCCATGTATACGAAGGGTAGTCCTCTATTGGATTTAGCTTCGCATCAAGTTCCCAAGACTCTGCATATAGCCAACAGATAACTTCCCTTACTACCGAGCTAGAACAGGTTAGAAAATATCAAGTTGACTGTCGTAGATGCAACAGCAGATACAGTAACAACAGATGCAGTAGCAGTTGCAGATGCAAAATAGTCAATTATTATTGGATGAAATATAAAAAATGATAGAGCAGTTTAGTAAGAAGAATGCAGTTTTTGAGGCGGAGGAGACTGAATCAGAGTAGTTGTGTCACTTTTAAACTTTTGAATAATTAAATATTTAATAATTGAACAATTGGATATTTAATGATTGAACAAGAAGATTGTGTTTATTTATATATTTTTTATATTGTTTATATATTGTGAATCAGATGTTGATATTATATGTTTTTTAGATGTTATGTGAAAATTTATTTGCAGGTGTGAATCCCTTTTGATTGTGGGAAGGCTTTTTTTCTATTTGTTACAGGTTTTCGGCAAATTTTCTGCCAGTAAGTTTGCCGCCATACAATACCACGACTTCTAATGGCTATTACCGGCGTAATAATGTGTCAATAATACCGGTAGCATTTACCCCGGTGTATCCATCAAATCGATATTTGACAATAATTCCAGCATAAGTTCCGTCATTTTTTCCAGCATACTTTTGCTCCTGAAACAACGATGGAACATATGCCAGAAAAAGGGATTAAAAAATTGACAGATATGCCTAATATTTCCGACGGTATTTTGCCAGAAGTACCGCCGGAAATGTTTATGGCAAAATATTTATGTCATAATGTTATTTGTGACGCGTGAATTACCGTCGTATGGTTTTTCGTCGAAAATGCGCTAGAAAATAGTAATTTTTTATGTTTTTGCATTGTTATCGGCCGATATGGTCCGCCGGTAATCACTTATTTTCCTGTAGTGTCAGTACTATTTTCATATGGTTACCATCAATTATGTCTTCATTGATCTATTGCAATTAAAGTTAGGTTGTATTTTGATGAGCTTTTTAATAATAATTTATATCAGTCTTATAGTAACATTACTAATGTGCTTCAAGCTTGATTTATTCCTACCAAAGGCTATATTAGAATTGTTCTCCCTATTATTATCATTTAGTATCTTTGGAGAAGTAGGAATGGCTCCAAACAATAGGGTATCACCATGAATGCTATGTGTAACATTATTAATGTTAAAGAGAAAATATTGCAACTTCATGCTACTAACTTAATGAAGCTTTACTGTTTCAACGGCTAATGTTTTGTGGCTAGTTTTTTTGGTATTCATGTTGGTCATTCCTTCTATTTTAATAAGGATAGGTTTGTTATTTGGAGGAAACCTATTCAAGGCTGGCTTAAATTAAATACTCATGGGTCCTTTCATAGGTCTATTGTTAGTAGGGTTGGCCTGATTAGGGATCATAATGGTAAAGTTGTTTATGCTTATGTTGGTCATATTTTGGCTTTGTCTACTATTATCGATGAATTGTATGCTCTTAATTATGGTATTAAAATATGTCATAACTTAGGTATTATTATCCTTTGGATTGAGGTTGATGATATGCTTCTTATTCATTATGTTATGAATAGCAACTATACAATGCTAAAAATTTTTATCTGGTTAGGGATGTTAAGGAGCATTTGTCCAAAATTGATTTATGTATTTCCCACATCTTGTTTGAAGGCAACATGTGTGCTAATTTGGTTGGCTAATTTTGGTTGTAAGTTGTTGAGTACTGTAGATTTTTCTAGCTCTAATCTGTCATCCAAAATGGTGAAAGGATTAGCTAATCTTGAACGGTCTATCTTATCATATTTAAGGTCCTCTTGCTGGGTTCTTTTACTGTTGATTGGGTTCTATGGTTGGTCTTTCCCCCTCGATTTTCTAGGGTTTGTTTACTTTGGCTTATATTTTTTGTGGCTTTTAGGATAATGGCTAATTAGGTGTGGGTTTGGTTGCACGGGTTTATTGTTGCTAATTGCCATTTGATTTTTCTCCTATACTTATGTTGTTCTTTAGTTGATTGGGTCTGGTTTTTTGGTGGGTGCCGCAATTATATTTATGACCACTACACACTTTATTTCTCATGTTTTGTTTGTTGATTAGAAGCGTGTGTGGGGGAGGGTGTGTGGTTGTCAAGCTGTTATTTCATACTATATCTGGTTGTTGATTTCTTATTTCACTCATTTTACTAAAGAATATTGGTTAGTTAAAACTTTTAGGAATTGCTTTTGGAACCATGCCTTACTGAACTCTAACCTTTATAATTGCAACCATAGTGTCTCGTATTGCTTTCTATCATGGGTGCTTGCATGTGAGCTCTGCAGATGAGTTTATACTGTGAACATCATATATGTCCCTACTCATGGTTTTAATTTTTATTTAAAAGGAGGGGGAGGGTTACCCCCATAATATCTATACCATTAGAAAAATTAGACATATTCTATCTACCATGAATTACTCCCTCACTCACATCTATAGGGTTGGGAATGCTTGTGCCGACTGGTTGGCTAATTTTGGCAGCAAGCTTAATGTTTTGCAGGAATTTCAGGCTTCCTGTATTGCTTCTTTGCTTAGTGGTCTGATCAACTTGGACAAATCTGGTTTACCTTATATTCGGCATCACTGATCTTGCTGGCTCTATTTTTTGATGTTGTTGGTCCTTCTATTTCTTTTTCTTTCAGTTTTATTATGGTTAATTTTATTCCCAGTTCTCTTTTGGTTTTTGTTTTTGCTTTTTATGTCATTGTCGCCTGCTCTCTAAGGCTTCCCAATGGTGGCTTGGGGACTGTTTTGAGTTTCTGCTTGGTGGTGGTGCCCGTTATGAGTTGTTCTGGGCGGAGTACTCTTGTGATGGTTTGTTGGCTGTTATTGTGTGGCTCGATCATTAACCAGTGTTTAGATAACTGCTACCACTTTTGGTTGATTATTAGATACATTGATATTATCTTAAAGGATTGTAAATCTGAGCTTAATCAGCCTCGTAAGATTTTCTGTTCGGGGTATTCTGTGTTTGATAATGATCTGATGGAGGGTGTTATGTCTCTTCATACTTACAGGTTTTTTT
>NW_021318963.1:289860-370754 GCF_001605985.2 Dendrobium catenatum | reverse complement strand
TAACCCCTTCGGCGCACGCGCCGTGCGTCTTTATCTCCGTGAGGTGCGTGACATACAATCCAAGGCTCGGGGAATTAGCTATGAGAAGAAGAAGCGCAAGAAGCCGCTGCCCGCTGCCTCCGCGGCAAATGATCACCAGATGCTCCCTCACGGCTCCCCTCCTTCCGCCGGCTGCGCTTGAGATCTAGAAACTGGTAATAGACTGAAGTAGTAGTATATATTTATATATATATATTTATATATTTATATATATAAATATATATATATTATAAGTGTGTGAACTTGAGTATTAGTTTATCCTGCACTTTGTTGAAGGAGGTAGAATTTATCTATTGGACTTTGTGGACTATATTCAATGCTTTGTTTGGGCTGATTTGGTTATTTTGATCTTTCTATGATACTGTTGGTATTGGGAGTTGCTGTTGATAGTGGAAGTGGAAGTGGTAGTGACTGTGGCGGATTGAGGGGATGATGAGGATAGCGAATGTAGCGCACAAGGAGGTAGCTGCTTTTGGTCATCCATGAAATTTAATTTATTGTGATCAGCGCTTACCGTACTTGAGATCTCATAAATTGTAGCAGGTTAATTGGTTCCTTTTATAGTAATAGGAGGAGGTGCTTGACATGATCGTTAGATGCATGTACTTCTCTTCTTAAGGGTTTCTTTTTTGGCGGAGTATAGCATTTCACAGGTTAATTTTAGTGTGAAGCTAGGTAGGTAGTCCGTTCGGTTCTTTTAATGATTGGAAGCAACCTTTTTCAATGATCTTGAGTGATCACTTTACTGGTCTACTTTTACTTGGTTTGCCAAATGCAATTTGTTTTCCTCTTTTAGCTACTGATGAGAGAGGAAGAATGTAAGAGTAATAGTTTAGCATCTAATGAGATACTGTGGTTTCTTCACCATATAATGATGTTTAGCATAAAATGACAAATAAGCACCGGACTGATAATGACATTCTCGACATCATTTTTGACTCTTTTCTCATTTCATAAATCATATCTACTTGATCGTGTTGATAAAGAAGATATAGAGTATAGTGTTTGATCATTTCACTTCCTTGTTTGTTGATGTATGTGAGGACAAGAAGCCTCCTATTGCAATCCTTAGAGGATGTCATGGTGAGTAAGTAGCTTTTGCAAATGTCATAAATGGATGCACGTCTTGCACTGTAGCTTTTAGTAAAGTAATGGAGGAATAGCTGAGAACTAAATGATCGATGAAATGGGAGGTTGTATTTTCTAGTGCAATTTTAGCGGACAAGCTTGCTTTTTTGGAGATAGATAAGGCATAGTTTCCCATGATAGGGGACTGGTAATGGGATCTTCTTTTGTGATAACAGCATCGATCCTATTTTAGTATAGTGTTAACGTTTTAACATGTCGGAAGAGTTATTCTAATTACTGTTGGGACTGTTTTAAAAGAACTAGTAAGGCTTCTGCCTCGGAAGAATTGAATGTTTCTGCTTAGGGTTTTGCACAGCTATACTGTACAGTTTTGAGTTTGGGAAAAGAAAGATGCGTTTAACAATTAAAGCTTTACGAGAAAAGCTAAGTTTTTAAATACTAATCTTATAGGTTTGAATCTTTTATGATGATCTTCCATTAATATATTGTCAAGAGCTTTTTAGGATGACTATTTGCTACATCATCTTGTATAAGTTTGTAGGGAGCACATAGTTGCATGAAATAGAGGGCGGACCTCTATATGATAAGAAGGTCATGAATTGATTTACTAAATATCTTAGGCTAATCCTTCTCTAGCAAGACTCTACCAGCTTACAAGAACTTTGACTGCATGAAGAAATCAATTCGGAATTGGTTTAGGTTAGTCTCAAGTGATCTTTTACTTAGCATTTAAAAAAAAAAATTCATTTATATGAGAAATGTATTTGAAGAGTTATAACCTTGTATGTACACTTTATTTATGACTTCAAAAACATATAGTAACTAATTTCTTGAGTAATTACTTTTAAGTTCTATATGTTTAATCATTTTATTTTTTCTAATATAAAAAAATTAAAACATCAACATAACTACTCATTCAAAGTTTCATCTTATCTTATCTAGATCATAAATTCTTTTATTATTAAAAAGTTGCTTTCAAGTGATCTCACTTACATAGTTACTACACTGGTGGGGCCTGCCTCTTGGTTTAGTAATTGGAAGGACTTTTGTCTTTGGATACAAAAGCCTTTATGTTTAAAGGAGAACAATCAACACATCTTAAGGAAGAGGATAATTTTGGATTTTGTTTTATTGTTAGAATACACAGCTTGAAGGACTATATAGTACTATCTATAGCTAGGCTCTGATAATTAGTTTGTTTAGCCTACTGTTTTAAACATCTTTCTCTAAATGAATTTATGATATATTATTTGGAACAAGTCAAATAGTTTAACCTTGTAAAGCATATTGACTTGTGGACAAAAAAATAGAAGTTAGACTTTGCACACTTTGAGTACTCTTTCAGACCCTTTCACAAATTTTGGCTTTAATCTTCTTTCTTTTGATGCTTAATTGCATACTAGTCTTATTATCTAATGAGTTTACAAGTAAGCTTGTGTGAGAGAATATGTCAACAAATCATTTTGGGATATCTGTGCATGAGAAGTTATAGTACGTATATACAGGTTTTTCATGTGATTGTAGAAGCTAAAATTAATTTTCATCATTCACGTCAGGCAATTATTTCTGCGTGCGTTTACTGAGAAAATATACCCTTTTGAAAGAAGATTTCACTGTAGGCTTGTCTTTATCTAAGTTCCTCCTAACTTCCATATTATGTTGGTAAGTCTTAACATCAAGCCCCATTTTTTTAGTATCAAGAATAAGAAGAATGAAACTTGTGAAGTTGAATACGATGGAGAAATGGCTCAAGAAGAAAAGCAACCACCGATGTAAAATATTCACCAAGACAGTTACCTAGATGCTTTGGCTATCATTTTCTGATCTAGGTTTATCTACTGAAGTATATATTGACAAACTAATGAACAGGGAAATGAACATCATCCATCACAAGAATAGAAGTTGTTGCAAACTGGTGAGCTTTCAAATGGATAGGAGCAAATTTCAACAAATTAACATCAAACAAATGGGTATTAAGCTTGTTTTGTTAAAAAAAAAAAAAAAAAACATCTTTGCTAGTATCAACCTATACATTATTGAGCACATTTTCCTTGAGTATTCAATCCAAAAAAAATCAAATTAAGTTGCTTCGGAGGGAGGAACACAGCCGCACTTGAAATCTCAACCAACTTAGGTATTAATAGCCACAAGAATGAAAGAGAAAATATGAACAAAAGAGGAAAATAAGAAGGATATTGTAAATGACAAAGGAAGAGGAACTTATATTCAAAATTATATATTATATTTTTTTCTCTCTTACATCAAAATGACAAGGCCAAAGGCCTATTTATACTTATACAATGATTATTCCAGAAACATTACATACATTAACATAATCTAGATAAGTTTATAATAAATGCTCTAGATTCTTGAGAAATACAAAAAGACAATTGATACTTTCAAGAGTAATTAATTTTGATTTATTTTCTCAAACACTCCCCCTTAAATAAAAAAACTTATTGACTAACTCAAAGAAATATCATTAACTTTATGAATTGTTCAATTTTCACATACCCTAAAGCGAATTATATCGATATGTTTGCTTCTCTTATGATGAACTAGATATTTTTATAATGCTATTGCTGATTTATTATCTACATAGTTTGTAACTTTGTCTTGAGAATATCCAATTTCTTTTGGTAGCTTCTTTAGCCATATAATTAAACAATGTACGCATGATGATGTTGTAACATATTCAGCTTCATAATGAGAGAGAGAAACAACTAATTATATTTGTGAACTCCATGAGAATGTAGTGTCACCCATATAAAATAAAATAAAAATTCGTGCTTTCAATCATCATGATCTCCAACCCAATCATTATCTAAGTATTCTGAAAGATGAAATTCATTAGAATGAGAATATATAAGCCTGTGAATTAGTGTACCTTTAATATATCAAAGAATTTCCTAGGTTGCCTTTAAGTGTGTCTTAATGTTATTTTTCATGTAATAGCTAACAATTCCAACTCCATATAGAATATCTAGTCTTGAGCATGTTAGATATCTCAGGCTTCCGAATAAATTTTTGAATATAGTTGAATCTACAACCTTCCCTTCTTCATTCTTCGATAGTTTGATTCCACATTCCATTGGAGTGCTTACTCGATTACAATTCTCATTGTTGAATTTCTTGATAAGTTCCTTTGCATTTATTTCTTGTGTGATGAATATTTATTCTTTGTTTTGATTCACTTCACTCCCATGAAAAAATGACATGATACCAAAATATGTCATTTCAAATTCGTTTATCATAGCTTGCTTAAACTACATAAATAAAAGTGAATTTTTACCAATAAAAATAAGATCATCCCCATATAAACAAATAAGTATTATATCTTCAATTTGCTTGTAGCTCTTTCGAGCGGTAGTGAGCTGGAGGTTCCTTCTTAGTACTCTGTAACCGATTTTTTGGAATTAACACGTAGGCCCCTTTAAGGGTTTTAACTAAAAAAAAAAAAAAGTATTATATCTCCATTATTATATTTCTTCACATAGAGGACATTCTCATAAGGGCATTGAATATAACCATTTTGTTTAAAGTATGAATCCATTTTTGCATTCTATGCCCTTTGAGATTGATTTAATCTATTTAAAGTCTTTCTTAATCTATAAAATTTTGATTAATGCTCTTCTTTAATAAATATGAATAGTTTTTTTACATAAATTTCTCCTTCAATGGCTCACATTCAAGTAGATTTAACATCCATTTGATAAATAGACTAATTATTGTGTAGCAAGATAAATAATTAAGCGAATAATTTCCATGTGAACAACATGAGCAAATACCTTATTATAGTTGATGTCTTTCTTCTGCTTATATCCTTTTGCAACTAGAGAATTCTTTGATACGCCTTATACTTGGAAAATCAACAGACTCTATCTTTTGGTTAAAAATCTCTCATATTTCACCTTTTCCAAATACATCAATGGGATTAATGCGTAGGTGACATGAACAAATACCTTAATGGGATTAATGCGTAGGCCCCTACGTGGGTTTAACCCAAAAAAAAAAAACTAGCTATGTCTTATACTTTTTCTACTTCACATTTTGCATTTTTATTTACGTTGTACACTCATTTTGCACCAATAGCTTTATGATATTTTGAGAATGTTGTGAGCTTCCATGTTGCATTCTTCACTAGAGATTTGTATCTCTTCATCCATAGCATATCTCTATCTTTCATCTTTTATAGCTTATTCAAATTCTAATGATTCATTGTTTGTTTGCAAGTAAGCAGATAAAATGAAGCTTGTCGTCAATTATCTCATAAAACTCTCTTAAAATTTTGTCTTCATTTGCCTTTGATTATCTTCTATAATATTTGTGCTTGGAGAATGTGATGAAGAATCTTGCAAATTTATAGATGATTGTTCTTCATCTTGTAGCTCTAAAGGTACTTGCTCTAATTATTTTTGAGTGTCTTTATTTTGCCAATCCTAGACTCCTTCATCAAACTACACATCCCTACGAAAAATAATCTTTAAAGAGTTAGGATCACATATATAATATGATATAGATTGATACCCAATGAAAATAAGTTCGGAGCTTATGTCATCCAGTTTAATCCTTCTTTATTTCGGAACATGTGCAAATGCAATGCTCTCAAACACCTTCAAATAAGAGATATTTGACTTTCTTTATGTTCATGCTTCTTGTGGCATCATATCCTAAAAGCTTGAGGTTAACACCGATTGAGAGTATAAACAATACACGTTATTGCCTTGGCCCAAAATTCTTTAGGCACATTCTTACTTTTAATCATGTTCTGTACCATATTAAGAATAGTGTATTTTTTCTTTTCGCTACTTCATTTTATTGGAGTGAAAAAGATGTTGTTAATTGATGTCGAATGCCTTGCTCTCAATAATATTTTTTAAATATTTTGAAAGTAATTTCGCCTCCTCGATCTGATCGAATTGATTTTATTGAAAACCCACTGTCTTTCTCTACACGTGTTTAAATTTCGTAAACATAATGAAAGCTTCTGATTTTTCTTTCAAAAAATAAACCTATATTTTTCTAGATTAATCATCAATAAAAGTAAGGTCATATCGATACTTATCAAAAGATGTTGGAGCAATAGGCCCTCATACATCTATATGGATTAATTGAAGAGGTTTTTTTGCTCTAAAACTTACTTAATTTGGGAAACTCTTTCTAGGTTGCTTTTCAAATACCCAACATTCACAAATTTGATGTGGATGGTTGATATTTGGCAACACATTTATGAAAATTTTTCTTGACAAATTATTTAAATCTCCAATTTTTTTTTGGTTAAAACCCACAGAGGGGCCTACGCGTTAATCCTAAAAAGAAATGTTACAAAATCCTTAGAAGGGAACTCCAGCTTGCTACTGCTCATAAGAGCTACAAGAAAAGTTAAAATAAAACCTAAGAGCCGGTGTTCCCTTTTTCTACGAGTACAAAAAAATAATAAGCATAAACAAGGACTGCAAGAAGACTGTACCCAAAAAGAGGAAGAGCAAATTGTTCTTGTTCAGCACATTCTTCCTACAAAAATAGTAAATAAACCTCAAAAGGCACGGCTCTTAAGAATGAAAGACTTGAGACCCTTGCAATCATTGAAATTCCATAACTCAGAAGAGAAGTTAAGCCATCTGACAAAATCCTGAGAAGTCTTAGCAACCGGCCTCACCTGCAAAAAGGAGAAAATACAAAAAAAACAAGCTACACATACAAAAGCTATTAGCAACATCAAGATAATCAAAGGGGTAATTGAAAAGAAAAGATTTAAGATAACCAAAAACTTCCCAATTAAACAATTCCTAAGAATCAGACTATTAGAGCTCAGGTTATTCTCGAAGATACCAACTTCATAAACACAATCTAGAAGCCACTCGATCCTACACTAGGGATGCGCCCAAAAACACACATTTAACTGGCTCCAGCTTAACCACCAGAAAGAGACGAGACAGGACACACCAAGGAACAAAAAAATAAAACATCTCGGCCAGGCAAGCTGAATCCACCAGCCCCCACCCTTAACAAGAAGTTTAGAAGAACTACCATCACCAGTCCAGCCACCCAACAACAAGAGAACCATATAGCCCCACAGCCAAGCGCTTCCAAAGTAAATATAAGATAGAACACCACCAGCACACCACCACATTAAAGTAAGACAACCCAACTAACAATCAACCATCCCCGGAAGGAGAGCAACTAAAGGATTGAGTTTCAGGCAAAAAAGCCACAACATCATAGACCCAAGCCCGAAAACCAAAGACTAAAGCTGAAATAGGAAAAATCCACAAAATGTTGCCACCAACAACCAAATACCCAAAATTTAAATGCTCAAGCCTCATATGCCAAATACATGATGAATCTTTCACACATGTCTTTAAGCATTTCATTACACCATTTTTTATATTAAGAATAAACATCATATTTCTTGTCATCTTCACTTGGAAAATTAATTCATTTGAATTATTTTTAATAGTGAGCTTTTTATCAGTCATATGAATGTCAAATCATTTCTCAAGTAATTATCCCAAGCTTAAAATATTACTCTTCATATTTAGCATATAATAAACATAAAAAATAAATTGATGAGTTCCATTTTTAAAAAGAATAAGGATTTTACCCCTTCTTTTCACCAGAATATTTGAAGAATCACCAAAATAAATTTGACTCTCATTTGCCTCCATTTTTATGAACATGCTTTTATTCCCGCTCATATGATTACTTGCTTCAGTATTTAAGTACGAATTATTTTCTTTTTTATCATCTTCTCCTTTCAATGATAATAATAAAACTGAATCCTCTTCCTTTTTCATAACAAGATTGTCTTTCTATTGATAATGGAAATATTCGGAAGCATAATGATAAAACTTCTTACAAATATAATAATGAACATAAGATTTTTTTTTACCTTTGGTATCTTTGCTCTTTCTTCCACTCTTTATTTCTTGACTTTTTCCTTTCTTTATTATTTCTTTGATATCCACCATGTCCTCGTCCACGTCCTAAACCTATTCCAAAGCCACGACCACGATCACAACATCGACCTCAATCGCAGCCTTATACATAGATGTGTAGAGCATTTGAATTATGTTCTTTTTTTTTTGTCATCATTTTCACTATTTAATGATAGCATTGATTGGAGAACTTGTGCCTATTTATACTTGTACAAAATTTATTCTAGAAACATTACATGCATTAATATAATATAAAGAATTCTTTAATAAATATTCTATATTCTAGAGGAATACAAAATGACACTTGATAATTTCAAGAGTAATTAATTTTTGTTTATTGTCTCAAATAAAGAATTATATAGCAGGTTCCATAACTTGGGACGTCTAAATTTTATCATTGTTCTTCAAATAAAAAAGGAGATTGAAAAAACTCTTTGCAAAATGACAATGTAAATGAAAGCATGAGATAAAATTTTGGATCTTATAAAAAATCATTTATCTTTCATAACACTATATTGGGTAGGGAATAGTGGGTATTGTAGTTCAAGAAATAGACCCTAAAAGGGGGAATGTTATCTAGATTGGAAAGATGGGAGATTTTTTATAATCAAATTAGAGGACTATTTAACAAACCACAATAGAAAACCATTAAACTTTAGTAAGCTCTCTTGGAAAAAAAATATGAAATAATCATCACTGTTATGAAACAAAAGAAGAATATACTTGCGTTCTAAAATAATATACTTGAATATGATAGATTCTTATTATTTATCGAACCCACCTAAATAATCATCCCCATGATGAATTATTCTAGGTTATTATATATATATATATATATATATATTAGTGTGTGTGTGTGTTTGTGGGAGGATAAAAAAATAATATATACATAATATTCCAAAAAAAAGGGTGTTCCGCCTCGACATCTGTGCCCTCCACCGCCGGTCCACTAGCCCGACGGTCCCGAAGGTATAAGATAGAGCATAAGCTTCAGGAATCACAACTCATAACAATACCCAAGAACGAGAATCTTGGACAGTGCAACACCACCAGATCTACTCAGGATACAAAACCACAACAAAAATAAATCTCCAAATCTTTATTATATTCCCTCCCCTTATTACAAGTGTTAGATATATACATACATATAATTAGAGAAATATACTAGGCTATACACAACATAAGAAAACATTGCTCCTAAAAAAACATACAAACTAACATACAAATTTAATCTAGCCTGAAGTTAACAAGGTTAAGTAGCTCTAGCATTATTCTATCGGTGTAGAAGGAACTTCATGCTTCTATAAAATTGATAGGTTGTCAAAAATAAGGAGATGGGCTTGATTGACTGAACTAGTCTAGATAGATCCACCCGATGTCAATTTTCATATCAATCTCTAACATCTTAAGATTAGCACAAGGAGATGGAACACTTATGATTGTGAAATTATTTAAAGTCATTTATTTTTCTTTTATCATTCTAGAGAAGAAGATAAGAGCTTCAAGATCCAACCCATTCTGATTATAGCATGTAATTATCACATTTTAGGACATAATGCTTCACTCGCTCATCTCTTCAAAGTGGGATTGAGCAATGTCCATTAGCCCTGATTGTAAGTACACTGAGAGCAACATATTTCAACTTGATACACTTATCACTCTCATCTTATCGACAACCACCTTTTATCATTAATGGATTACACTACTGGAAATTGAAGCCTCCGGAAATATCGGTGGTCCAGAAATCGCCGGTTAAACGGCCGGCATTAAAACTTACTAGCGCGTTACCGGCGGCTAGAACCGCCGGTGTTAAATGATTTTGGTTCTGGTGGCGGGCACCACCGGAACGCCACCGAAAAATGCCCTAAAATTAATCATCCCGAGCCTCCCATTTCATTCCATCTCCTGATCTCTCTCTCCTACATTGCGCTCGCCCCCTCTCCTCCACCCGCCCTCTCGCGATCGAGACGCGTGTTCTGACCACCGATGAGATCCCTCCAGCCACCGACGAGCTCCCCACTGCAAGGCTGAAGGCTCTCCCCGCTCCTGTGCGTGACGCCTTCCTTTGAGGTTTGCATTTTTTATTTTTTTAATGCTTTTTGTTATTTCTGTTAGATTACATCAAGGATCCGCCTTAAGCCAATATCTTTAATTGCTTTTTTCATGGATGTTCTCACTAGACATTTGCGAGAGAATGTACCTTGTTGTATGCTTTTTGTTGATGATATTCTACTTGTTGATAAAAGTAGATTAAGCCAATATCTTTTTGTTTTAGTCATGGATGTTATCACTACACATTTGCGAGAGGATGCATCTTGTTGTATGCTTTTTGTTGATGATATTCTACTTGTTGATAAGACTAGAGACGAAGTTGATTGTAAACTTGAATTATGGAGGTCAACCAGAGAGTCTAAATGTTTTCGCTTGAGTAGATCTAAAACTAAAAATATGAAGTGTATTTTTATTAGTAATAGACCTAGTGAGGGGTTTGTGATTTGGGTTAGATTACATCAATGATTAGTCTTAAGTCAATATCTTTTTGCTTTAGTCATGGATGTTCTGATCACTAGACATTTGCAAGAGGATGTATCGTGTTGTATGTTTTTTGTTGATGATATTCTACTTGTTGATAAAACTATATTACATCAAGGATCATTCTTAAGTCAATATCTTTTCGCTCCATAACTTTCTCACTAGACATTTGCGAGAGGATGTACCGTGTTGTATGCTTTTTGTTGATGATATTCTACTTGTTGATAAGACTAGATTACATCAAGGATCACTCTTAAGCCAATATTTTTTTTCTTTAGTCATGGATGTTCTCACTAGACATTTGCAAGAGGATGTACCTTATTATATGTTTTTTGTTGATGATATTCTACTTGTTGATAAGACTAGAGAGGGAGTAGACGTATTAGATATAGGGGGACAATTATGTAAAGTAAAGTACACTTATTAGACATATTTTAGCTTTACCCCTACAAAGAGTGGCTTTACCCCTATAATGCATTCCAATTCAAATAAAATACACTTGTTCAAAAATATAGCACGTACACTTGTTAAGTTTGCATATCTTCTAATAAATGTTTTCATAACTATGTAGGGGACGTTTGTTTCAACGTCCAAATGACTATCTAAGAAGAGAGATATTGGATGTATAACATATATTATTATCGGGTCAAAAAAGGATTGACAAATGAATTTATACATGGAGTTGAGACTTTCATTCAAGTTACATCTCAACTGCCTTCCTTTAAGTTTAATAAAATATTTAGATGTCCGTGTTCGAAGCATAAAAATCAAACATTCCTCAAGCCCGATGATGTGAAGTTTGATTTATATTGTAGGGGATTTTTTCCAGACTACTGGATTTTGACATCACATGACGAGTATGAGCCACACAGAGATACTCATGCCGATTCATCCATAGCTTATAAAACATTTGATGAAGATCAAATGAGTATACTGTATGAAGAAAGTCCGGGAAGCATCCAATATGGATTGGAAAGGGCTTATGGGCAGATATGAGTAAAGCTTGGGCAATCCATGAGTTCATAAAAATAAGGGAGCAGAATATGCAAAATAGAGCATCTAACTTTGGGGGTTTAGGAATCTCTCTTTATACTGGTGGATATGTTCCTCATACGGAATAAAGGCGACGACTGGTAAAAGCTTTAAATTAGTTTATTATTATTATTATTATTATTATTATTATTATTATTATTATTTATATTATGTTATTATAACTATATCTTATATTTTCAGAAAGAGTTTCTTGGTCGGGAGCCAACACCACTAGAGTTAATACGAAAACTCATCAACATCAAGCTGATTATCAGTGGATTGATAAAAAGGCTCATGTGAGTATATTTTTTTAGAGTTTGGGAATATAAATTTATTATAATAAAACTAATTATAATATCAATATATTTTATAAATTTATTCTCGCATAATAATTTTGCAAGAGCTCGAGAAAGTCGTCAGTCCACTGGTGAGGGATCATCTTCATGATCGACCCAAATTTTTGAGTATCATACATGGTCAAAAGTTATTGGAGGAAGACAGAGGGGGAGGGTATATGGCTTGGCTTCGCAAGGCTATGCTTATGAGGGCAGTTCATCCACCTCAGTATTTTATGATATAAGAGGAGCTGAATAAACTGTAAGCTAGAGGGTTGTAGCGTTGATGATAGAGATAGAAGAGATGAGAAAGATTCAAAATGGAATGCAGGTAGAACTGCGATCCTACAGAGACGCAAATCAAAGGAAGAAAGAACAAGAGACAAAGCAGCCACATGTATCTCCAGATAGCGAGGATACGAATAAGGATTAACACTCTTTTATGTTTGATGAACTTATGATAATCTGATTTTAAATTTATTTGGTTATGAACTTTTTTTATTTAACTTATTGAACTTAAATTATGAACTTATAAACTTTGTTATGAAATTATTTAGTTTCACTTATTGTTTTATTTGGTTTAACTTATGAATATATTTGTGATTGTTGTGATAGATTATAGTGGCATGTTGCCCAAAATTATTGTTATTATTATATTTTATATGCATGTTTAGAGTTTAGGGTGAAAATCCCTCAAATAGAGGGGAGGCTGTCAATTTTTTTTTTCAAATGCTACAAGTTTCCGGCGGTTTGGCCGCCAAAAACTTCGATATCGGATGGCTAATTGATGCCTTCATAAATCTATTATATCCACTGGTATTTACTGACGGTTTACCGACAATGTCCGGCGATAGTCCGACGACACGCAGGCGGTCACACCGCCGGCAATACATTTGGTTCTAACTGCCAGTAAGCAACCGGTACTATTACCTGCGGTGTACTGATGGTCTACATGATAATAACGATGGTGTTTTTACAGGCGGTTTCATGGCCGGTACGTCGCCGGTAACAACACCGGCGGTCACTAACGCTTAGACCGCCAGAAGATAACCGGCAGTATAAACTGCCGGAAAACCGCTGGTGAAGGAAACTGCCGGTAATGGTTTATGGCATCATTTTTTGGCGGTTTTTGAACCGCCTAAAATCCACCGGTGTTTAACAAAACTGCCAGAAAATAAGTGTTAACCGCCAGCAAAAATTGCCGATAATAAGTGATTTTCCTGTAATGTCACCACATTTTCCATATATATCTAGAAAATGGGGTGTCAACTAGGGTCGACGGGTCGGGTTTGGGTCAAACCCAAGTTGGCTCTGTTCTAAGTGGGTTAACTCGAATCCGACCTATAAACAGATTAGCTATCTCAACTCGGACCTGACCCGCGCGAGTTGTGGGTTGACATGACCCCACCCGGCAGCAGCAGCAGGCATGACGATAGTAGGCAAGTAGTGGTAGGGCACAGGCAGATTAGGCGGCACCAGCCAACGAGTAGTCGGCATGTGTCGCGATTGAAGTCGAAGCCGAAACTGGCGCGGGGAGCTAGCACGCAAGCGACAAAGCGGGCAATGTGATTCTGGCAAGTGGCAATGCAGGCAGCCGGGCAAAGACGCGGGCAGCCAGGTAGCGGGGCAGGGACGCGGGAAGCTGAAGTGAGCGCGGGGGGCTGCATGCGAAGCGGGCAATGAGCTGGCAGCCTGGCACAGGTCGCGACGGGCAACACGATTCTATCAAGTGGAAACGCGGGCAGCCGGGCGTGGGCAGCCGGGCAGGGGTCATTTTTGGGTCATTTCGGGGTCCCGGGTCAACCCGAACCCGACCCGGTTTTTGAAATGGGTCAGTTTATTGAACCCGAACCTGACCCGTTTCACAAACGAGTTGACCCTAACCCGGATTTTTCTGGGTCGAATCCGGGATCAGGTTTCATGTCGGGTCAAAAATTGACACCCCTATCTAGAAGGGAATTTGTAACATAAATATACCCACTCATAGCTAATTTAATGATAAAAAATGTAATATCGATCCTCTTATTGAGGTGATCCTCACTTGCAATTTCAGTATCAATGATGGAGAGCATGTTTGTTGTCTTATTTGGAGCACTGGAATGATCGAATAGTTTTTTCTGGGCATCCAGCTTCCTCTTGTCATCATTATACACAAGCTTGTTAACACCAAGAAATCCAAAGAATATGTCATCACTGTCCATGTGCTTATCATGACTAAGAACTCCACATAAGATGTCTTCATTGTACATAGGCTCATCATAGATAGACAAAGATAAAGATTTCGACAATGAATCTTTAAACCCATCAAAGATGAACTCAATCGAGGGTGTAGAAGAAGACTTACAGGGTGGTCCTTAAAAAATAGGTCTTCATAGGAAGAAGAGATCCGATCAAAATCACATAGATCAATCTTGATTCCTCCATCATCCCGTAATCCTTGCTTAGCATTGCTTTAATTTTTGAGGTTGAATGTGGGTCCGATATGATTTCTGGTTACTAAATTTTGGCCAAGAACACGGAATGTTGTTGTTCTTAGTGGTAGGAATGGCGTAGACATCATCAATAAATTGTTTGGGGGCTCTGGAGGAAGAATATTGCTTGGGGAAATCATTCAGGATGAAGTCATGGACTAGTAAGTTCGAAAGCCCAGGGGCACGGGCGGCCAATAATGAATGCAAGGGCGGACGCGGGTAGCTGGGTCGCATGCAACACTATATAAAAATTGTCTATTACCGGAGAATTTTCTGGCGGCTATCCGGCGGAATAATTTTCGATGGATTTCCGACGGATTACAATGAAATATTTCCGACATATTTTTTGCAAATTTTCCGGCGTATTTCCGACATATTTATTACTGGCGGACATTCCGACAAATTTTAATAATTTCTGAAAAAAAAAATATTTTTCAAAATTTAAATAATTAATAATTTTATAGCTCATTTTAATTAATTACTAATTTTATAATTTATTTTTATTAATTATTAACTTAATATCTTATTTAATTAATTTTTAATTAAATAACTTATCTTAATTATAATAATTTAATATTTTATTTTAATTTAATCTTAATTAAATAATTAAAAAGTTATTAAATTACTAATTAATTAAATATTTATTTAATTATTTATTTTCCGCCCTCCCCCCCCATCCCCCAACAACACTATCACCGTCGAGGATCACCATTAGTAATCGCTGCCATCTCTAGAATTCTGATAGAATTTAACCTTGCTGTTAAGTATAGCTATCCACCTGTGGACACCTACTTTTTATAATCCTTATTGGGGAAATCAAGCCATGTTGTTGGTAGTTAATTGTCCATCCATGAATATTTGATTTATGTTAACCCTCATAAGAAAAATTAGACAACTTATTCTTAAATAGTCCTCTTCTTCTTCAACTGTGAGGAATGAAAGATTTTTGTATCTTCTGATATATAATGAATTTTCATCCGGGCCATACACAATGATTTTTTCCTTTCCGATTTTTTTAATATAAAAAAGTTCTTGTCTTACAACTTTTGTTTTTGCATGTTGAATTTTCGCACAACATTTAGATGTAAAATAAACACTCTATCAACTCAGGTTTTCTAATATATATCTAACAATATTTATAATTTTTTCTTCTATGTCGTTTTGCATTATTGTTAGGTCTGAACTGGAACGTTTGTCGTTGGACCTTGACTTAGATCATGCATTGAAATCATGCAGATTAAAAACTTTTCGTAGTACAAAATTATAACTACATTATTCTCATAATTTGATACTTGATACCCTACATATGTAACCAATTGGAAATAAATTTGACTCATTCTCTTAAGTCAGACTATATATATATATTCTGAAAAATTAGATCTACAAAGTAAAAGATTAGTATTTTTTATTGTATAATATAAAAATGCTAATTATAATATACTGATTTGCTGAATGTAAATAATATAGTTTTTTAAAGAACAGTTTCTCACTCATCAAATCCTGGCCACGATCCTCCCCACAACCATTATTGCCGGCAGCTTCCTTCTTTCTGTAGCTCAGATTTTCAACTCCATTCACCTATATATCAACGAACTACAAGCACTTCATAATTTAAAAACTCATCGTCCACATTTGTCCTATAAAATAATACACCTGATGAACAATATTAACAGTGAACTAATTAAAGCAGATGTTTCCATGTTTCTGAAAGGCTGAGACCTCATAAATAAAAATAAAAAAATCAAATCCGAGGACCCAAGCTACAGAAGTCATTTGTCGCCCTTGACCTGCACCATTGCTGCTCCTGAGATGACTATTTTTTAATTTTATTTTTTGGTTTATTACAAGCTTGAAACACATATGTTTTTGGCTAAATTTTAGGAAGGAGCATGAAAGGTGCGAAATTTTAGGAGGAGCGAATTGGCTGAAAGCTATGGCGTGTTGGTTGAAAATGCCAGAAGATTCGGCGCATTGAAGATATACCGAAATGTTCGGCGTATTCTTCGATCAGCTTCTAAAAACGTTCTCATGAATGCGTCAAAGATATTGACACATTTCCTGAATGCGCCAAACCTATTGGCGCATTGCCTGAATGCGCTATATTATATGGCGTTTTCTGACTGCGCCAAACCCTTCAGCGATTCTGTTCCGTCTTAAATTTCGCTATGTTCGTGCTCCTCCCGCTAAATTCCTCAACTAACCTACTCCTAAAATTTGGCCTATATTTTTTTATGCGTGTTGTTGTATGTTAATATGTGTATTCTCTTATGAGGATTGAGCAGAACTGTCCTAATTAAAACTAAGATTTCATTTGTGACGATTTTCTTATTATTATCTAAAATAAAATTGTTTTATATTTAAAAAGGTTTTAAAAATAGTAAAAAAATTGTCTAAAATAAAGTCTAAATAGCTCGTTAGAGAAAAATTTTGAGTAGGCATTTTAACTCATCTCTAATTCTTCAAATGCCAAATAGTCAGCATTGTTCGAGCTAGGAGATTTCTATGTGGCAATGGTAATTTATTTGAAATATAATTTTTAAGAAAATAAACTAAAGATATATTAGATCCATTATGACTATTATAAGGTGTACATATATACCTACTGTGATTTCTAATTAATGTTGTTGACTGTTAGGCTTTATTTCGACAGTTCTCTTATTTTTTATAAAAAAATTATAGAAAAATAATAAATGTTATAAATTATTTAAGAAAATGACTTTTAATAAAAAATATTTTTTAAATCAGAAAACAATAATGATGGAATAAAAACTGTAATTGACATCTAAAAAATAAATAAATCAGGAAAAAATGTCCAAGGATGTTTTAATATTATATATATAAATGATCAATTTTTTAATTCTATTTAATTATATAATATTAAGATCATCTCCAACTGAGCTGTATACTATCATATGACGTGCGTCATTCGCTATTTTCAAACTCCAAATCTCATTGCGAAATTTTGGTAGGTGAACAGTGCGACGCAAACATTGACGTCGGATTGTTCACCTATACCAAAAAAATTGAGTTGCGAAATTTGCTGAAGAAGAGCACGAAAGAGAATAAAAGCATGGGAAAGAGTATAGATTGTTCACCTATAACAACATAATTGAGTTGCGAAATTTGCTGAAGAGGAGCACGAAAGAGAATAAAAGCATGGGAAAGAGCATAGAGATGATTATCTTAGCAGGAAGTGCCTAAAAGAAGAAAGAAATATAATTTTATTAGAGATGAATTAAAATGTTACGACATTTGAGAGTGAAAAATAAAATTTTCGGTTGGAGATGCCTTAAGACGAATTACCGGTTGGTAATTACAAATTATTGCGAGACATCCGCGGCACGGGAGACACTTCACTAGGCCTTCACACCCGGCGTAACCGGTTTCATTTCTCGTTTTGCCCTCTTCGATCTCCCGCTCAATCTCCTTCAGCTTCGGAAGATCTCTGCATCTCTCTCTCTTTCCTGTGTGTTCGGCCATCACTCTGCAATATCTAGCTCTTCTCACATTCCTAAACCCGATCACCGTTTCTACTCACAGTGTAATCGTACCCGCTGGTTCTCTAGGGCACGATGCCGTCCCTGATTACTCCAGGGAAAATTCTCCGGCTGGAGCTCGATAACTTCAAATCGTACAAGGGTCGGCAGGTGATCGGTCCCTTCTACGACTTCACGGCCATAATTGGTCCGAATGGGTCAGGGAAGTCCAACCTCATGGACGCAATCAGCTTTGTCCTCGGCGTGCGCTCCACGCATCTCCGCGGTGCGCAGCTCAGAGATTTGATCTATGCTTCTGACGACCGCGAGAAGGAGCAGAGGGGAAGGAGGGCTTTTGTCCAGCTTGTGTATCAGATGGGCAACGGCTCGGAGCTTCTGTTCACGAGAATTATCACTGGTGCGGGCGGCAGCGAGTACAGGATTGATCAGAAGGTTGTGACGTGGGATGAATACAACTCAAGGTTGAAGTCTCTGGGTATTCTTGTTAAGGCCAGGAATTTTCTTGTATTCCAGGTATGCATTACTATACAGTTAAACCATAGTATTGTTACTTTTGTTACATTGCGTGTAAGGGTTTAACAAGATAAAGTTAGCCGTTAAAATTATTGTTTGTTTATCGGCCAATAAATCCATCCTTCAAACCGACGACAGGGGTCTGTTACACTGGCTAAGTCAGTTAATCGACAAATATTGATAATTGGTTTCTTCCTGTTCATAGAAGTTGTCAGAGTTTTAAAGGAATTTTTGCTGTTTCTTTTCTTTTTTACCTTCCTCCTTTTAAAGAATTTATGATACCTTTCGTATTAAAGTTGACGAACAAATTGTATATTTGAAGTACGAGCGAAGCCTTTGCCAAGAATAATTATACATATTGTAGGTAAGATGAGAAATTAAAATCAAAACATGTGTTTTTAAAATCACTTACAGGGAAAATTCTGGATAAAATCAAAATTTTCCTGCAGATTGAACCCCGGCATTGATTGGCGAGTAAGGATTGGAAAATTTTCTTTGTGGATTGGATGTCTAGACTAAGTTGAAGAGTTAATTCTGTATTCATTCAACCGTGTGTATATTTTCCATTGCTTCTGCAAGGTTTATTTCTTCTGTAGATCATCACAATATATTATCTTATTCTTAATGATGCTATGCCAGCCTCTAGTAATAGCTTTTAACATAACAGATTTCCCACATTGGCTAGTAATGAAAAAAAAAAAAAATCATCTGCCTAGAAGATCTTTCAAATTGATTTGGTGCTTATTTTGAGGCACTTTCACTCATGTAAGTGGAAATGTTAGCAAGGAATGTTTAGCAGACTTTTTGACTGGCCAACATTTGAATTTTGTTTAAATCGTCATTCCTTTTCCAGGTGGAGGATATTGAGAACACTTATGGCTTATTTCTTTCAATGTAAATGTTGGATGTAACTGGAGTAGAATTTGAGAAACGTTTTTTATTGACTTTGAAATTTG
Organism: Dendrobium catenatum; assembly: GCF_001605985.2. Classification (NCBI taxonomy): domain Eukaryota; kingdom Viridiplantae; phylum Streptophyta; class Magnoliopsida; order Asparagales; family Orchidaceae; genus Dendrobium; species Dendrobium catenatum. Next base: position 351,352 of record NW_021318963.1, on the reverse strand, counting down.
TAGAGCTGCCTGCTTGCTTTTAATGGATTAATTTCTTGCAAGCATAGTTTGGATGTAGAGAGTTTCATTTTTATCCCTCCCATGAGATTTTTCTTAGTGTGAGTGCAATTAAATTTATAACCCATTCTTCCATGTCTTTATATTTTAAATATCATTATATGAAAGTAAAAAAATTTAGATGACTTCCAAGCTCTTATAATTGGAACTCTCTTCTCACCATTATCAAGTTGAATTTATGAGTTTACTTCCTGTTCTGTGATTGTGTTCCAGCCCTCCAAACAGTTGTCAAAACAAATTGGCCTTAATCAAGTGAGAGTACATATTTCTTTTTTTTTTTTAAAAGGAAAGGTCATACTTTTATAGGATGTAATTATTCTGCTAATAATCATGTGATAAATTGAAATAGGATTCAAATGCATTAAATTATAATTACTCTCTTTAACCGATCTCAATGTTAGCAATTGAGTGATAATAGGATTTTTATCAGCTACAAGAGTTTTCATGCCAATGAAATTCTATATGAACCTGGATAACTGATTGGCAGTTTTAATTTTCTTTTCAATCTTTATAGTTTTTTGGCAAGATTGTGTAGCTAGAGTTCACCTTAATACAGCAAGAGGGCATAACTTTCTATGAAACTTTTACTACTATTAGTTTAATTGCAGGTGCATCATGCAAGTTGTTATTATATTGAAAATTAATGAGAACATATTTAACATGCAAAGTTAAGTAAAAAAATTATGAAAAAAAAGTTAATATCTTTAATTCATACATGTTTGATGTGTTTGGAGTATCAAAAGGAAAAACTCGTAATAGTAAAAATAGTTGCTGGTGGAATCAAAATGTGCAAGAAAAGATAAAAAATAAGAAGATTTGTTATAAAAATTGGTTTAGATATAAAAATTCTGATAATTGGGAAAGATATAAAGATGTCCGTAAGGAGTTTAAGAAAATAATATGCGATGCATATATTTTAGCTTTTAATAATTATATAATAGATAATAGATTAGATACTAAGGAGGACGAAAGATATATGTATAAGTTAGCCAAACAAAGAGAAAGGAGTAGTAAGGATTTAGTTCAAGTGAAGTACATTAGGGATGAAGATCAAAAAGTGTTTTTTATTAGAAGAGGATATTCAATAAATGTGGATGAGATATTTTGCTAAATTTTTCAATGAATATTGTGAGAATACGATTGACTTTAGTGATCTTATCACTCTAAGTGAAAACGAAGATTTTTTTTAATCGTTGTATTAGTAAAACCGAAGTTAGAGAGGCTTTAAAGAAAATGAAATGTGAAAAAATTGTTGGACATGATGATATTCCAATAGAGGTGTGGAAATGCTTAGAAGATGAAGGAATTTCTTGGCTTACTAAACTTTTTAGTATTATTTCGAAACTAAAAAATGTCAAATGAGTGTGTTGATTCCTATTTTTTTTAAAATAAAGGTGATGCACAAGTTTGTGCGAATTATAGAAGTATTAAGTTAATGTGTCATACTTTATAATTATGGGAGAGAGTTAGGGAGCATAAGTTCCGACATGATACTAATGTTTCTCAAAATCAATTTGGATTCATGCTGGGTAGGTCTATTATGGAAGCTATACATTTATTGAGAGGTTTGATGGAGAAGTGTAGAGAGAATAAGGAGGATCTACATATGATATTTATTGATTTATAAAAAACATATGCTGAAGTTCCAAGAGAAGTGCTATGGAGAGTTCTAGAAAAGAAAGGGGTTAATAATGCTTTTATTCAAGTCATTAAGTATATGTATGCAAGAGCTGTTACATGTGTTTAAATACAATGTGGTTTGGCTAAGTATTCTCATATTTCAGTTGGATTACATCAATGATCAACCTTAAACCCATATCTTTTTGCTTTAGCCATGGATGTTCTCACTAGACATTTGCAAGAGGTTGTACCCTAGTGTATGCATTTTGCTAATGACATTCTCTTTGTTGATAAGACTAAAGAGAGAGTTGAAGGTAAACTTGAATTATGGAGGTGAACCTTAGAGTCTAAAGTTTAAGTAGATCTAAAAATGAATATATGGAATATAATTTTAGTAATAATAGATTAGTGGGGGGATTGTGACTTTGGGCGATCAAGTCATTAATAAGAGTACACATTTTAGATATCTTAGGTCTATTGTTCATCGTGATAGTGAAATAAATGGGAATATTATTTGTAGAATTTAGGTTGGATGGTTGAAGTGTAGGAATGTATCGAGCTTGTTTTGTGATAGAAAAGCCCCCTTCAAACTTAAGGAAAAATTCTATAAGATGGTTGTGAGACCTGCAATGCTTTATGGCGAGGAATGTTGGCCATTAAAAGAGAAGCATAATATTAAGTTAAGTGTTGTAGAGATGAGGAAGCTCAGGTGGATGAATGGCTTTACTCTTAGAGACATGATAGGAAATGAGCATATATGCGAGAAGGTTGGAGTAGCTCCAGTGGAAGATAAGATTAGAGAGAGTCACCTTAGATGGTTTGGTCGCATAAAATGGCGGCCTTTCGATGATCCAATTAGGAAAGTAGATGTTTTAGATTTGACTTATGTTAAGAAATGTAGAGGTAGACCTAAAAAGACTTGGTAAAAACATATTAGAAATGACATTTCTTTGTTAGATTTAAATGAGAATTTGACTCCTAACATGACACAACGGAGAAAAAAGATTCATGTAGCCGACCTCACGTAGTGGGATAAAGGATTGATGTTGTTGTTGTATCTTTAATTCTTACATGTTTCACCAACATTCATTTGAATTTAAAAAGATTTGTTTTTGTCTATAATCATAATAAAAATAAATATATCCGAGGGAAAGATCAAACATCTAAAATTAGGCAACTTCAAAATTGAATAACTTTTTCAAGTTAAAGAGCATTTATTTTTGGTTGTAAAATAATAAAAAGCAAATAAAAGTAATATATGATAAAAATTAGTAAAAATAGGACTAAAAAATAAATAATTAATTTAAAATTATATTTTGAGGAGTTTTTATGCTCAAATATATTGGCTTTCATTTGAAAAATAATATAATGGGTATATATAAGCTCCATGTAAACTTCTAGATATAATGCAACTTTAAACTATGATTTATAACAAAATTATCTAAGGATCACTATTTAAAATTGGGATTAATTATTTGTTATCTCATAACTCTTTTGTATATTTCATATATGCAAAATCTATTTAAAATACATTCATAAAAGTAATTCTATACTTCGAATTTATTTTTTAGAATTCTATGTAACGGAATTCATTTATGGTTGAGAAATTTTTTAAAAATTGAAAGATTAGGATCAAATTAGTTGAATCACTTGCCATTTTTTAAATAATGGCATGTGTTTGTGTCTATATATATGTAAGGATTAGTTTTGTTTTTCATATTTCATGGACTTTTGAAAATAAAGGACAATTTCATATTGCTCTTTGAATATATATTATTTACTTTTTTGTTATATTGGATATACATTATGTTGGTGTTTATTTCTCATGACATGGAATTATACATCCTTACAATTTATGATATATTTCTCATTTTTTATCTAACATTGTTCTCTAGGGTGATGTAGAATCCATTGCATCAAAGAACCCAAAAGAACTTACTGCCCTTCTTGAGCAAATTTCTGGGTCTGATGAGCTAAAAAAAGACTATGAGGATTTGGAAGAGTTAAAGGCAACGGCTGAAGAAAAATCAGCTCTTGTATACCAAGAAAAGAGAACAGTAGTCATGGAAAGAAAGCAAAAGAAAGCACAAAAAGAAGAGGCTGAGAAGCATTTGCGCTTGCAAGATCAATTGGTATGATAATCTACTTTGCAATATTTTTAGCATTTTTTATTTTTGCTCCTATGCATTTTAACTACAATTTTCATTTGATTGTATTTTTTAACTATCACAAGGAGTTAATCATCTAAGAAGATCTTTCATAGCAACCATTTTATAAATTTTTATTTTATCTTAAATTTCAAAACAAATAGCTTTCTTATAGAATGTGAACTCATTTATTATCAATATATTTTTAAACTTATGACAATAGCTTATTATTTTAAAATTTAGCTTATTCTTAAATATTGTTTGAGCTTTTATATTTTTTATGAAATAGAAATCTTAGGAATACTTAGAAAATGGCAGTTATTTCCAGAGAGGCAAAGATTACAAATGAAACTTGCGGAAGAAAACATCATGGTTGATGCTTGACATGATTAGGCTGCACTTTGTTGCTGCTAGTTTTCATATTGAAAGCTTTTTTTAAGCATTATAAAACGGGAAGTGTTCCCAATGCATGAGTTTCCTGTCAACGCAGGGCTTGGGGAGATGTTGTAGTGACCCATGTCCTACATCATAGAGTGGCTATCAACATTCATATTGTTCAGCCAAGCCTTTATGTATATAATAGAAAGCTTTCAAGCTTTTTGTGGTTTATGGTGGTTGTAAAAAATTGTCTATTCTATATTTGATATCTCTATGATACAAGATAACCTATAAAATTAAGTTTGAGTGGGTTAAATGAAGACTTGTCATTAGTGTTTTATAAAATAACAGAATATTGTGGAGTTTTGAATATAATTTTCATAAATGTATAATTAGATTAGTTATGGTATAAGAATTTGGATTCAAGCCAGGTAGGTCTACTATGGAGGCTATACATTTATTGAGAGGTTTAATGGAGAAGTATAGAGAGAATAAGGAGGACCTACATATGATTTTTCTTGATTTAGAGAAAGCATATGATAAATTTCCAAGAGAAGTGCTATGGAGAGTTCTACATAAGAAAGGGGTTAATAATGTTTATATTCAAGTCATTAATGATGTGTATGCAGAAGCTATTACTTGTGCTCAAACACAAGTTGGTTTAACCAATTATTTTCCTATTTCAGTTGGATTACATCAAGTATCAACCTTAAGCCCATATCTTTTTGCTTTAGTCATGGATGTTCTCACTAGATATTTGCAAGAGGTTGTACCCTGGTGTATGCTTTTTGCTGATGATATTCTTCTTGTTGATAAGATTAGAGATGGAGTTGATAGATAAACTTGAATTATGGAGGTCAACCTTAGAGTCTTAAGGCTTTCATTTGAGCAGATCTAAAACTGAATATATGGAGTGCAATTTTAGTAATAATAGATCCAGTGTAGGGATTTTGACTTTGGACGATCAAGTCATTAATAAGATTGCATGTTTTAGATATCTTTGGTCTATTGTTCATAGTGATGGTGAAATAGATGAGGATATTTTTAGTAAATTTCAAATTGGATGGTTGAATTGAAAGAATGCATCGTACTTGTAGTGAGACTTGCAATGCATTATGGTGCAAAATGTTGGCCATTAAAAGAGAAGCAAAATATTCGGTTAAGTGTTGCAGAGATGAGGATGCTTAGGTGGATGAGTGGCTTTATTCCTAGATATAGGATATGAAATGAGCATATATGTGAAAAGGTTGGAGTAACTCTAGTGGAAGATAAGATTAGAGAGAGTCGTCTTAGATGGTTCGGTCACGTGAAACGGCAGCCTTCCAATAACCAGGTTAAGAAAGTAGATGATTAGATTTGACTTATGTTAAGAAAAGTAGAGGTAGACCTAAAAAGACTTGTTAGAAAATATTAGAAATGCGTGAAAAGGTTGGAGTAGCTCCAGTGGAAGATAAGATTAGAGAGAGTCGTCTTAGATGGTTTGGTCACATAAAACGGCGGCTTTCCGATGACCCGATTAGGAAAGTAGATGTATTAGATTTGACTTATGTTAAGAAGGTAGAGGTAGACATTAAAAGACTTGGTTAGAAAATATTAGAAATGATCTTTTTTTATTAGATTTAGATGAGAATTTAACTCTTAACAGGACACAATGGAGAAAAATGATTCATGTAGCTGACCCCATATAGTAGGATAAAGGCTTGTTGTTGTTGTATGGTATGGGAATTTGAGTGTTATATACTAAAGAAGTCATATAATTAAATTGAGTACGGAGAACTGAAAATGTTGGGACGAACGTGAATTTCAACTACATAGATTGTCAAATGCTTATATATATATGAAATAAACTTTTGAAGGTCCCTACAATGTGATTCTTTAAACAGCTGGCTTGTGGAACCTCTATTTCACTGTGCTAATCGTACTATGAATTGGCATGTATGAAAACTTTAAAGACATTCTCTAGCTTATGTCAAGTTGATTTAATATTTTTTCTTATCTTGCTTCGTTCTCTTAATTTTTTTCTTATATGTTGTCAAATTCTTGATAGAAATTGCTTACATTATGTGCTTACACTAGTGCCTTATTCTTTTATGTTTGCAGAAGTCATTAAAGCAAGAGCACTTCTTATGGCAACTTTTTAACATTGAGAAGGACACGGAGAAGTTGAATTTAGAACTTGGAAATGCTAAGGAAGAGCTAGCTGGTCTGACCAGAAAGCAGGAGGAATATGATCAACAGTTAGATGCAAAAAAGAAAGAGCAGAATGCACATTTGAAGGAGATATCATTAAGTGAAAAAAACATATCAAAGAAAAAAACTGAACTAGATAAGAAGGTGAAGCATCCTTTGTTCAATGCTTGAATTTCTTAGAAATATATGTGCTTCTTCCTAGTCATCAGTTTCTTTCTCTTTTGGCTAATATGCAGTTAGCAGTCTTATTTTTAAAGCTCCTTAATTAAATCCCTACTTTTTTGTTAAAACTTGTTTGTAGGTCATTGATATCCATATACAATCAGATTATAATGGAAGGTTGGGATTTCCTTCCAGATTTTATTTATTTATTTTTTTATCGTTTGTTCCACCCCAACACCAAAACCACCCCATCCATTCGACATATTCATAATCATCATTCCTTCTATTCAACCTTCTTTGAACCCCTATGACTGGGCATTTAATGGCCTCTTTAAGGGCATCTTCTTCATTGCCTATCAACTTTGTATCTGTTAACCTATTGATGGTGTTCATGAGGAAGGAGTTGAAGGTGATAGTCCTCCTATAGAATTTCTACTATATTTCCCCATTATAAGTATTATTATAAATACATTTTTTTTTGAAAACCTGAATACTTTTTTTGGTTGTTATGAGAATTTCCAATTTAAGGAAATTTATTCCCTGAGCATGAGACTGCTATAAAGGCAATGGGTGGGTATCAGTGTGGTGTTGGCTTAGAAAAGTAGGGAGGCTGTTTCTCCAAGTCTTAACAACATAATATTTGTGCAGAAAGACCAACCATTTTATGTCTTGATAGCAAACATTAGATAAACAAAAAATTATTGCGTATAGGGTTGTTGAGAGATGATGGATTTGATTCCAAGCAGGGAGGAATATGGAAACTTCGAAATAATTCATTTTTGTGCGCCTATTTTTTAGTCATGCTACTATGTTATATTTATTTTTGATGGCACATTTTGTTCTGCTTTCATGTTGCTTCTCTTTTCATTTGATTTTTTGATGTTCTTTTATGGGAGACCTATATTTTCATAAAGTGATTTATGCTATGCACTTAACAAAAAGTTTGGGTAGGATACGAAGGGTTTTGCAAAAAGAGGGATCTGGTTGCTAAGAGGGAAAATGAAGATACTTGGATTTTTTTTTTTGTGGGCCTTTGATGGATTCCATCGCACTTCTTTTTAATGTTGCCAATATTCTACATTTTTGCTCTCCCTCTTTTTAGGTGATTTCCTTATGTCCCTCTATGGGAAGATCTTGACAATTATATGATAGTGATTGCTACGTGTTTTTGTTGAATAACTGATGTATTAGTTTGTTTGAAACTCAATTAAAATTTGTTCTTTTGAAATGGCAAGTCTAAGAACCTAGAAGGAACAAATTTATGCTGTCCTTTCTAAAGTACTGGAAGGATAGAAAAATATATCAAGTTGAAAATCCTATGTTACCTTATTCTATCACTAATATAGTCTTGATCGTTATGAGTATTTGCTAATTCTTTGAATGTAGAAAACTATTATTTTTAGACACATTGAGACACAGATATATAATATTGAAAGCACTTGTCATGGTTCACAGTTGGGCAAAATTCACAGCGAATTGACTTATCTTTTTGTCACGTAATGCTCATTATTTTTAACCTAAATGAGTGGGAAGTAACTTTTACTACCAACTTTTCAAGCTTTTAATGGCTTATTTGTGATAAAAAGTGGTTGCTATGAAGAATTGATTCAAAAATTGATCATCAAGATACAATCCGAAACAAGTTTATAGCAAGGTTTGAAGCTTTGGAGAAAATTTTGGTCCATTCATGGAAGTTTTGGTGGTTTCAATAGTTTTATTGTTGGATTTTAGTTTTGATTTTATTGAATTATTTTGTTGTTAATTAATATTTAATTTAAGTTTTGCGTTCTTTTGTCAATTTTAAAATTAAAAGTATTTGTAGAATGTGAGAGAGAGAGAGAGAGAGAGAGAGAGAGAGAGAGAGAGACTGATGTAGGCAAGGGGGGTCAATTCGAATCCAAAAATTTGGATTTTTGACTTCCCTTAAGCTTGCTAGCTCATTAATTTTTGAGCTGAAATTTAGCTCGTTATGAGCTGGTTTTTAGTTCATTTATTGAACTAAGAGTTAACTCATTATGAGCTATGTTTTTGGTTCATTTATTAATTTATTGGTAGCTCATTAATCTTGTCTCTTCTCCTCCCCTTTTCTTCTTAAAATTCTGAGTTGTCCCATGGGTTCATGTGCCTTGGCTCCTTGGTTCCCACGGTTGGCTGTGCTGGGTGGTTTTCCTGTGCCTTGGTGCCTCAGTTTCGTGCGGACCTCCTTGGTTTTTGCGGCTGCCTCTTCGGGCTCCGCCTGGGCTATTTTTCCCGTGGCTGTTGGGGACTTTTTCGTGGCTTTGGTGCTTTGTTTCCTGTGAAGAATTGGGAATATTATGAAGTGGCTGTTGGCTTTTCATTTCCCTCATTCAATTTTAGAATATGAAAGGTTTTTTTTGGGGGTTGTTTGGTTTCTCCTCTCTTACCTATAAATATGAGATATTTAGAGAGGAGAAGAAGAGAATTTTTGATAAAAATCTGAAAGGTTTTATTTTGGGAAAACTTGAGAGCTTTTTCCACTTCTTCTTCTTCTATCTCTTGGGAAGACTTGCGAGTTTTTTCCACCCTTCGTCTCGGCTTCTAACCTCTTTCGTCTCTCCGCAAGTGTCCACTCCATTGTATCATTCTTCTCAATCCAAGAAAAGCAACTTTAGGAGTTTCAATGTTTGTAAGTGTCTTGTAAGCGTCTATTATATTATATAAGTTTGTTTTTGTCTAGTCAAAATTTGTAAGCGTCTTTATATTATAAAAAGTATCTTTTTTTTGGATCTATTTGAGTCTTTATTTTATCTAGGAAGAGTCTTTCATTGCTTGCAAAAATTTGGGTCACTCCCCAAATTTTTACGTGCATCAGAGGCAGACTTTGATTAATTGATGGTATGTAATCTTTTAAGTTTTAAATGATAAGTGACAATATAATAATTCATTAAGTATTAAGTAGATTTGGAACCATAGAATTAGTTACATCCAAGTCTCTTTAATACAATTCTTATCAAACTAATAATGTCTAATATTTCTAGTAATGTTTTAGAATTACATGTTAATTTTAGTAAATTTTATGTCCCTGTCTAATCATAACTTGATAGCTTAGCTCAGTGGAAAACCCATGTTACTGGTTAACTCTTAGAACTTAGGTTGACTCTTGAGTTCGTACTTATCCAATTCACCCTTATGTGCTGCAACAATAGTTTTAAGGAAAATTTAAATCAAATCTCATGGTGTTGCATTGAGGAATACAATCTATTAGAATTTTGTTTGAAGTTAATTTTTATTATTTATATCTATGTCAACCTATGGGCACTGAAAATACATATATATATATATATAGAATATTGATTTACTGTCTCCATTTGTTTGTCTTTCTGTTTTCTCTATTTTTTTCTTTTTACTTTCATCCATGCACAGATTATCTCTCTCATGTAAAAAAAAATAAAAAATATTATCTCTCTCATGTTTTCTTGTTTATTTGTTTATCTATATTTGCTTGTATAGTTGTATATATTCATCCATTTGTTTCTTTAGATATATGAAATCTCATAAGCACAATATCTCTCTTTATATATGTCTAGATTTTATTACTAGATCTCTATCATAACTTATTTTTTATATTTATCTTTCTATTTCTCTACCCATCTACTTTGATTGGCCCATCTATCTATTTAACTATATGTATTTAGCTTATTGGTCTACCTATATCTTTAAGCTCGTGCAGTCTTATGCGTTTTTGAAGGCTTTACTTACAAATGCTCTCTTTTATCCATTTTATGTTTGTTCTATCTTATTTGTTTGTGATGTTTAGAGCAAACACGTGTTATCTTTTTTCAATTGGTTTGTAAATGTTTGTGTACTCTTAGGAGAGTGTGCATAAACAGTACACTAATGAAGCAATGCATCCAAAACAACCATTGAGCAACCCTGGGTTATGTCAAGTTATTAAGGAGAGAAGAGAGAAAAAGAGCAAAAAGGCAGATATTTAGAGTGGCTAAGAGAATAGAAAGTAATGTATGGGGTTATAAATTCCCGTGAGGATGGAGGGAAGAGAGATATTTCAACCAATGTTTCAATATTTAATAATCAAGTATTTCTCTTTTACCGTCAAGGAACCCTTTATATATTTATAAGGGCTCATGAAAAAGGCTAAAATATGACACACAAATAGAGGTTCAAATATGTCCAAAGGCCTGCATAATGTGACAAAACATCTAAAAGACATGACATAAGATTCAGTAAGTAAATAAGATGAAGTTGATCATTCTAATGATGGTTGTCCTATATTTTAAATCAACTAACTCCCAACTCAACTCATTGAGGAAAGTTAAACAGTGGCATATTCCTGGACAGAAACTGCTGTGGCAAAACATGTTTATGTTTATCTCTTTGAACTCCAAGTAGGGGTTCAATGGTCTGGAGAGTGTTGGAGACTTGTATATTAATAGGTGATTGAAGAATCTATTGGTGATGATTGTAGTTGAATAAGATTATTAATTACCTAAAGGTTGGAGGTTGCAAGTTTGACTCGGTGGTCACCAACTATATTAGGGGAACAAGACCTACAGGATTTGTAGTTGGAGGATGCTCATGATTTTGACAGACTTATGATAAGCTTTATGCAAAGTTTGATGATCGTTCAGTTTTAATATTCTCATGATATTTGTCCTAAATCCATCTATGAATCTAGAAAAAGAATCTAGGATTTGTAGTTGGAATTATGATGGTTTAGTCTGAAGAGTAGGGTGGACAGTCAATCAAAAATTTTTGTAGAAACTGATTATCTTATGTGAGATTTCTAACCTGATCAATTAGTCCTGTCTAATAATATGATGGAAAGAATTAGCATGTATTTCATGTCATCCCAATCAATGACATGATGTTAATGTAAGTGTTCAACATCACTTATTTTTTTCCCAAAAATGTTTTGGCATGTCCTTTCAACCTAATATAGCAATCCTGACTTCACAAAATTTATGTTGAATTATTATAGCAGGCTTTTAAATCAAGTAACTAATTAAAGAATATTCAAGGGCCTTGTGCCCCATCTGTGGTAGATAAATGATGGTAATAATTGTTAGAAAATCTAAGAGAATTGTATATGTCTCACTTGATTTCAGTTACAAGCAATCATGTAGTTATTTCCAAGTAGTACTTGGAGAAAACGAATGAAATATATGCATGAAAAGAAATTATAATGGGAAAATAAAGTCCATCCCTTCGAATGATTCCTCTAATCAATAATTCAGGATCTAGGAATTAATTTGAGTTATTGCTATAAGGAGGTCATTCCTAGAATGAAAAGGGAAGCACGATTTTGATGGCTACTTACAACACCTACACTTTTTGGATCAATCCAATATTGGACAACTTAGACACACCTTCCAACATATGATATATATATGGTTATAATAATCAAAGCCATGAAACGTAAGGTTGTTCATGGTAAGATGAAATTGTGATATTGCAAAATTAGCTTAATGTTATACAATCTTTATTGAGGAATGAAACATTGTTGCTGACAAAGTGTGAAATTCAATATAGTATTTTAATTAATACTGGATAAAGCTAGCTAACCAAGTTTTATTTCATGCAAGAAGGGTATGTGGAGTTTTTACGTCATATTTGCAAATTTTAATTGAAGTTTGACGAAATATAAAAAATATGGGTAAAATCTTCTAAATCATAACTTTGGATAGATTTCAGATATTGCAGATATTATGCCGCAATAGTGTAATTATGCAAATTCTCCTTTTTTTGTTACAAAAATAGGATTCAAGATGCACTTTTAGGATTCTTATTATCACAATTTTGCTTTTGGTTGGTAGGTTTATGACATGCATGATAAATTTACGAGAAGATGTGAATCGAATGACCGTAAGGTTTATTAAATCGGTTTTAACACTAAATTAACATGAAACATAATACAAAGGTGGTATGAGATCATTAGTAGAATGTAGAAATCAAACATAAATCACAATCATATGGCATTATCTTCTTTAGGTATTGTGTGCTCTCAATTTGGAGGATAAACAAAGAATCTATTAGGTGCGCATTGAGGGGTTTGGGACTTGTGAGTATGATTGTTGAAAGGCTAATTGAATGAGCAAATTGAATTGGGTTGTATGCTAAAGAGTCACGAGTTGTTTAGTTAGGGTTCAATTATTAGTCAGTTTGTTGTTGTGTGGGTAGGACTTAATTTGGGATAATTTAGCTCAGGAAATAGGAAAATATTTTGGAAAGATTTTTGTTTAGGGTTAGGAAATATTTTTTATGTTATTTTGATAAGAAATTATTTATAATCTTTCTTGAATTGAAAAATAAAGATGGGGATGGGGTGGGTAAACCCTAAGTCTCATGAGGAGAGGTATTGGTGATAATTGGAAACTAATATATGTGATTATGGGATTTTGACAATTGAGATGAGGAGGGAAGGGCATGGTGTGGATTTATGATTTTTTGACATTTATTTCAGGTGGTTAAGCATGATAGCGAGGTCGAGGCTATCACTTTGTTTAGATTACAATAGAGACAATTGATGTCTGGCATGGGGAATTGGGAAATGAAATGGATGGTTTGTAATTGAGGTTTAGGGAACTTAGAAAGAATTAAGGCATGCTATGAATCCATATTTTTGTGAAGAGATGGCAGGAGGAGGGAAAGTTAGGAGGGCATAGATGATGGAAGACAAGAGCATAAGCTGGTTTGGGAGTTATGGTGCAATTATAGTTGGTCTGTTCGACTTTGTCATCAAAATGATGAAGCAATGCAACACAAATATTTATTGATAAATGATGCGGGCAAAATTTATAGGGGGGCCTATCTCTTGAACCCACATAGACAATCCAAAAAGAAACCACAAAAAGAAGGGAATCACTTAGAGATATAAGAACAAACTCTTACATTTCAAACCTAACATAGATTTAGAAATTAAAAAAAATTTACAGAGACTACTCGTACACTTAAACAAAATACAATGACTCGAAATTAAAGACACCCTAAAATTGCTTCACAATTTAGAAGAGGGATACAGGTGGAGTGTAAACTTGCGGAGAGAAGAAAGAGGTTAGAAGCCAAGACAAAGGTTGGAAAGAGCTCGGAAAATTTCCGGAGGGGATGAGAAAGAAGACGGACAAAGCTCGCAAGCTTTTCCAAGCAAACCCGCAGGTTATAGCTTTTCCAAAAATAACATTTAATTCACTTCTTTAAAACATAACAAATCCCTCATATTTATAGGTATGAAAGGGGAATACCAAAAGACACAAACATTGAATTCTCATTGGAATTCCAAACATCACAAACCATTAAAACCCTATTGCTTTTCACGGAAAAACATCCCAAGACCAAGAACCGAAGGAGCAGCCACGGGAGCCAAGGAGGCCGCACGGAACCAAGGCGCCGAAGCCACGAGAAAACTCCCAGGCTCGGAAAACCAGCAGTCGGTTGGAAATCCAAGGGGCAAAGGCACTGCAAAAGCCAACCCGTGGAAGCCAAGGAGCCATGGCACGGGTAAACACATTTTCATGTAATTCCAAAAGCCGGTTTGGAATTCCAAGAGACAAACATAATTAAAAACATAAAAATAATACAAATTACATTTAATTAAAGATAACTATGAACTAAAATGTTAGCTAATAATGAGCTAACACTTAGTTCAATAAGTGAACTAAAGATCAGCTCATAAATGAACTAAAATTTCAGCTCAAATTTGATTGAGCTTGTTAACTCGAGGGAGGCCAAAATTGATTTATTTTGGACATAAGTTGACCCCCCCCCCCTTGTCTACATCAGACTCCCCTTCTTGAGGACTCAGCTCCCGATGAGTCAGTTCTGGTTGTTCTTGAGGAGGCGGAGACGGAGCATTCAGTTCTTTGATCTTTTCTTCAAATTTCTTTAAAATTTCTTCTTGTTCCTTCTCGAACTGTTGTTGTAGATATCTTTTCCACTTCTCGAATTTTTGATCACATAGGAACATGTGATACTGAAGCTTGTATAAACGGTCTTGAAGCGGATCAGTTGAATCACCTTATGTAGGAATCTATCTGTCCAACGGGAGAAGGACATCAGGATTGTCATGATCGTTTTCTTCCATGAATGAAGATATTATTTTGTTGTTTTTCATTTTTTGACTGACTCAAAAAATAATCTAAACTTAAACTTAAGACAAGACTAACGACAAGACTTGACTTGACAAACAAAATAAAACTTGACAAACTAATTTGACAAACCAAAATTTGACGACAAATCCTAGGACTTCCTAACTTGCTCTGATACCAAAATGATGCGGGCAAAAATTATAGGGGGGCCCATATCTCTTGAACCCACATTGACAATCCCAAAAGAAACCACAAAAAGAAGGGAATCACTTAGAGATAAAAGAACAAACTCTTACATTTCAAACCTAACATAGATTTAGAAATTAAAAAAAAAACTTATAGAGATGACTCGTACACTTAAACAAATTACAATGACTCGAAATTAAAGACGCCCTAAAATTGCTTCACAATTTAGAAGAGGGATACATGTGGAGTGTAAACTTGCGGAGAGACGAAAGAGATTAGAAGCCAAGACGAAGGTTGGAAAGAGCTCGCAAGATTTCCGGAGGGGATGAGAAAGAAGACGGACAAAGCTCGCAAGCTTTTCCAAGCAAGCCCGCAAGTTATAGCTTTTCCAAAAATAACATTTCATTCACTTCTTTAAAATATAACAAACCCCTCATATTTATAGGTATGAAAGGGGAATACCAAAATACACAAATATTGAATTCTCATTGGAATTCCAAACATCACAAACCATTAAAACCCTATTTCTTTTCACGGAAAAACATCCCAAGCCCAAGAATCGAAGGAGCAACCACGGGAGCCAAGGAGGCCGCACGGAAGCAAGGCGCCAAAGCTACGGGAAAACTCCCAGGCTCGGAAAACCAGTAGCCGGCCGGAAATCCAAGGGGCAAAGGCACGAGAAAAGCCAACCCGTGGAAGCCAAGGAGCCATGGCACGGGTAAACACATTTTCATGGAATTCCAAGAGACAAACATAATTAAAAACATAAAAACAATAAAAATTACATTTAATTAAAGATAACTATGAACTAAAATGTTAGCTAATAATGAGCTAACCCTTAGTTCAATAAGTGAACTAAAGACTAGCTCATAAATTAGCTAAAATTTCAGCTCAAATTTGATTGAGCTTGTAAACTCGAGGGAGGCCAAAATTGATTTATTTTGGACATGAGTTGACCCCCTCTTTATCTACATCAATAAACCATTGTTTTTGTTGTGCTTTTAAGGGGAGAAGAGAGAAAGATGAAGTGATAGAGATAAAGAAGTAAAGTAGAAACAAAATCAAGCCATTATTCCACTACGTGGGGTTGGCTACATGACTCTTTTTTCTCTATTGTGTACTATTAAGAGTTAAATTCTCATTTAAATCTAATTAAAAAAAGATCATTTATAATACTTTCTAATCTAGTCTTTTTAGATCTACCTATCCTTTTTTAACATAGGTCAGATCTAATACATTTACTCTTAGGCGGGTAAGAGATTCTTCTGAAGAGAGCTAGGAACAATCTATGGTTTAATATTCAATAAACAATTGTTTATCTTATGCATGGTACGTAATTTGTTGTATAGATGAGGTCTCATGCATATGCCTAAAATACGACCAACAAATATAATAATGGCCCAAATGCCCTAAGTATTACATTATCATGATAAGACTCGTAAAAGACACTCAGATCCTTATGTAATGTAAATAAATGAATATTATAGAATAGACTAGTAATGATCATTATAATCATATTGATTATAATGATAAGCTTTGTGCCGCATACTATTTATGTTTATGCTATCTCTCATACCTTTAGATGGTTGCTTTTTTATGAAGACAATTTGCATAAATCTTCCCTTTTTATTTTGTCTTCTTATTTTACATGTATTCTATAATATAAGTAAGATGTTATATACTTTTTTATTTTATTATTTTCATTCTTATTTTATTGATTTTTTCTTCAAACGATTCGGAAGCTTTGTCTTCTTTCATTGTAGAGGGTAACATTTCAATATTCTTCTTGTTATTTATTTATTTCTAGATCTAGCATTTTAATTTTTCTTGCATTTGTTTGTTACATATTTTTCATTTGTTTAGTTTGTAGAATGAATTATTAATTTTTATTTAATGGTAAATATTTGATATCTTTGGTAGTGAGACCTATAATGCTTTATGGTGTAGAAGGCTGGTCATTAAAAGAGAAGCATAATACTAAGTTAAGTGTTGCAGAGATGAGGATGTTAAGATGGATGAGTGACTTTACTCTTAGAGATAGGATACGAAATGAGCATATACGTGAAAAGGTTGGATTAGCTCCGGTAGAAGATAAGATTAGAGAGAGCCGCCTTAGATGGTTTGGGCACATAAAACGGTAGCCTTCCAATGGCTCGGTTAGAAAGTAGATGTATTATATTCGACTTATGTTAAGAAAGATAGAGGTAGACCTAAAAAGACTTGGTTAAAAAATATTAGAAATGACCTTTCTTTATTTGATTTAGATGAGAATTTGACTCTTAGCAGACACAATAGAGAAAAAGCATTCATATAGCTGACCATGTGGGATAAAGGCTTGTTGTTGTTGTATTTGTTATCTTCTTATCCTATTTTTTTTAACTTATTTATTCAATAGATTATGATATTATTCATACTTTAACTTTGAGTATGTTTTGGTTATTAATGTTTGAAGTTATAGATAAGGTTTGTATTATGTTTATTCATGAGCTGATGAAGAACGTCTTTTTATCATGCAATTTTGGGTGTGAATTTTTTTTGCATGTGCATAATCATTATATTTGGTTTTGTACTCTCTCTTACACAAACAATTAATTTATCTTTCACTGTTTATGCATGCTCTCACTTGCATGTACATGTGCAAATTATGTGTGTTTTTCCCTTTATTACATCAAGCATTTTGTCTATCAAAATTTGAGTGGGTGCACTCTTGTGGGCATGTGTTAGGCATAGCATGAATGTATAATATGCTTTTTGGCTTAAAAACAAAAAGATTGGTTCATGCATGAGGGGTTTATTGTCTATGACAGTGGTTGATGTCACATGCTTTCATGTGCATGGATGTCTCACTTTTAAGGGATGTGCTAAAGATTAATGTGCTCGCTAGTCATCTAGACAAATTAATATATCTAGGGACATAGGGAACAACTTTGCGAGTATGACAAATTAAAGAACAATGAGTTGTAAGAACTATAAAAATCATTCATAAAATCCACTCAATTATATACATATTTGTATGCAATTGGATAATTTGGGGGGTGGGGAATCACAAGGTTAATTAAGCTTCATCTCCACTTTAAATTATCTTGGCTCTTGAGCTAATTGAATGAATTTGAACCTAATGTTAGTATTTTTTAACCCAATGTGTTTTTTAACTATCCTAACTAATTAAAACAATTCTTTGTCTTTTTTTATTGTGACCGTCTTCTTTTGTAGAAGGATCCCTTATTTATTCTTAGAGGAATGGATTACAATATTTAGAGATACAATAAATAGACATGTTCTACAACCTATAAATGAAAATTAGTCTTAAAATAATTTGCTAATGGTAGAAATATTATTTATGAAGAAATATTTATTATCATCTATTCACGAGTGCCGTAAAACTTATAGCAACTGTTGAAATTGATGGTGTGTGTGTGTTTTTTTTTTAATAATTCTGTTCCCTATTGTTTCAGCAACCAGAGCTTCTAAAACTTAAAGAAGCAACATCACGGATCAATTCAAAAATTAAAAGCAGCAAGAAGGAGCTCGAGAAAAAGAGAGAAGAGAAGAGGAAGCATGAAAAAGAAATATTAAAGCTAGAAAATGACTTGGCCGATGTGAAAAGAGCCATTGATGCATTGAATGAGCATGGTCAAGATGGAGTTGCCAAGCTGCAGTTAGCTGATAATCAACTTGAGGAATATCATAGGATGTAAGGAAGGTTTTCATATGGAAACAAATTATCTTATTTTCTAGATTTTCATGGCACAATATGTTCTGGCATATCCCTAACTATTATCTTTCTGAAGGAAGGTTAAATATATTATTGACTTCAAACACTTAAATTTTAGCAAAAGAATATTTCTAAATTTTTTTAGTAGTTTGAGTTTGTATTTAATGTTTGCTTGCAAAGAAAATGACCATGATTGATTTAATTTTTTTTTCATGTCAGCTATGATGCTATGGGTAATATTGCTATGAAAACTTTCTTGCACTTTTATTGGTGCCTAAAACTTGTACTCTTAGGCGGTTTTGCTGAATCTGTAAAGCACTTTTTTTTTCCTTGGAAGCAAATAGATGCTCAGATGTTGGGGCTTCTTTGTGTTCTAGTGAAGCATAGCTTGTCTGATTAATACTTTACATTACTTGGAGTTTCTCCTTTCTATAAGGAGTTAAGGCACTTTGCATTAACACCTTATAAGCTGATAAGACTTGGTGATTTATTTTTTAGCAGGCTGTGTTGTCATTACCCCACAACTGCTATCCAAGCATCATCTAATACCTCATTTTTCTATAATATATATTCTTTCAAAAAAGCAACCCTAATTTACCTCATGCCATCACTCTATAGTGACTCCTCTACTTAAAAAGAAAAAAAAAGTGACTCCTCTACTTACCCTAAGGCTTAAGGGAATTTTAAAAAAAAAATAGTGACTCCTCTACTTACAGAATTCGGGGGATTAAAAAAAAAACTAGTGACTCCTCTACTTATAGTACAATAAACAATTGAAAAAATAATCAAAATAAGCCATTGACTTTTTATGAATAATCAAAATGGTCCTCAACTATATTAAATGATCATTTTTTGTCTCTTAAGTCTTTAAAAATGAATCAAAATAGTCTCATGGTGGGATTATTTTTGTTCCTCTTTAAGGAGTTGAAGGACCTCAATGGTCCTTCAATATAGTTGGAGATCATTTTGATCTTTCATAAATAGTCAATGGACAATATTGGTCATTTTCTCATAAACAATTTGTTATGTAGCTATGAAGATGGTTATGCCATATTTTTCTGAAAATGTTTGTCCTGTTTGAGCTTTTTTATTTCGTTGGTATTTTGCTTAGAGTATTCCAAGTTTAATATCCTATCATTTCCATTTTTAATCTAACTTGTGTAAGGCTGCAGCAAGGAGGCTGCTGGGACGAAAACTGCCAAATTAAAGGATGAGAAAGAAGTTCTTGACAGGCAATTACGTGCTGCTGATGAAGCCTGTAAGAATTTGCATGAGAATCTGCAAGAGCTCAAAAGTCGTGAACTGGAGCTTTCGTCACAGGAAGAGCAGTTGAAAACAAAATTGAAGAAAGTTAATGAAGCAATTGCAAAGCATAATGAAGAAATCTCACAGGCTAACAAAGAGCTGAAAGAAATACAAATTGATAGCAGTTCTTCTCGGTCAGTTATTTATGATTTGGAGATCTTTGATAATATAATACTTATTGGAGCATTTTACCTACCTGTTCTGCTCTTTTATTTTTTTCTTCTGTAGATCATAGGAAGAGCAGAGTATCGGACAAACAAGTCTGACCAACTATGTTTTTTTTCCCCAGATCATGCCATACCTACACTAGCACCAGACCTAGAATCTCTGTCCAGACTGTCTCCCAGCCTTTTAATCAAAAGATAACCTGGGCATTCTTGTTTGCACCTATGTATATATGGATAGATAGATAGACAGATATAATATAGACACACATGCATAGGCACGCACTAACTCTCACAAACAACCAAACCCCACCTTACTTTCCTGTAAATCGCTGATGATATCTAAGCGGATGAACTAGAATTTCTTAAGATTGTACGGCGGCATCTACGGGTAGATTGATCATGAGAAGAATACATGGTATTGACAAGAAGACAGCCTATTTTACTAATCAGCGGGCCTTAATATGATGGCTTGGAGTTAAAATTCAACATTGGTATTATGGAATGAAAAGGTTAAGTTGATATTTATTTGAAGTAAATATGTTCAGCAAAAAGAATTGTTGTGAATGCCAATTGCAATTAACTTATAAGTTACACCAAGAAACTTTCAAAGAGACACGTAAGGATTTTGTAGGTCTCTTTTATTTAGGGGGTCCAAGACTGAATTAGTCGCTGTTTGGGCTTGGACTGGTCTTGGCTTCTCAAGTCTGAGTTTTTGTGGGGGTTAGCATGGCCTTTTGAGCTGTCTATCTATATATCAGTTACATTAACTAGAGTTCTGTTTTTTACTTTGTTGAAGTTCATTCTTAATTTTAATCAGAGCACAAAACTTTGATTGCAGAGGGAGATACCAAAGTTTGAAGCAGAAAGTTGAAGAATGTGATCAAAAATTGCGGGAGTTGAAGGCTGATAAGCATGAAAGTGAACGAGATGCTCGATTGTCTGAGACCGTGCAGAGTCTTAAACGGCTATTTTCTGGAGTCCATGGTCGGATGACTGAATTGTGCAGGCCTTCACAGAAGAAGTTTAATCTTGCTGTTACAGTTGCTATGGGCAAGTTTATGGATGCTATAGTAGTAGAAGATGAAAATACAGGAAAAGAGTGCATTAAGGTAAGTCAAATGAAACTTGCATTCTTTCTTTCACTTATTTAGCCGGAAAGTGTCTCTATCGGTGATATCTATGTCAACACTACTGGAAGTTTGGTTTATAAAATTAGTTTGATTTGATGACTGGAGTGGAGAGGACAAATAACTATAACTTCTAATAGAGTGAGGCGTATGCCTCATGCCAGCAAGGCGAGGCGCCTCAAGGTGGGTCTCGTCCAAGATGAGGCATTTTTTACTAAAATTGCACTGAGGCGGGCCTCAAGGCAAGCCTTATATTGCGTAATTTTAAACAATTTGTATATATATATATATATATATATATGAAGGTTTCATCTGATATTATTTTGATTTTGATAGCACTGTGCATGTAAATTGTTTTCTATTAGCATGCATACTTAATGAAGTTTTTGGTTTCAAACATGCAATCTTAATTGTTCACATGGGAATGACAGTTACAAGCAATTGGGACTCAGTCATTTTAAAACAAAACATTTAATGGGTTGAGAGCTAAGCTTTTATGATGGTGAGATAATCTTCAAATGTGCACGTTTTAGCTTTACATAGGAAGAGTAACTCTCTCCAATACATTTTGAGTTACTTTAGCATCTGGAGAGTAACTCTTTCTAATACTTTTTTAGTTAATTGAAGCATCTACTTACTATTTTTGTTTTATATGTGATAACATTGAGGAAATTTGTCGGAGTAATGCAACTATTTCTAATCAAGATTTTTTTTTTTTTTAATGTTCAGTATTTGAAGGAGCAACGTCTCCCACCTCAAACATTCATACCTTTACAATCTGTTCGTGTGAAACCAATAATTGAGAAATTGCGCACACTTGGTGGTACTGCACGGCTCGTATTCGATGTAATACAATATCCTTTAATGGAACTTTATTGGCTTTACTTCATTGCAGAATATTCTTATTCATTCTTTGTTGATAACATTTTTTCATTTACATTTATGCCCTTTAATATTTAAGGTTATATATATATATATATATATATATATATATAAGATTATTGAGAGTTGCCTTAGATGATTTGGTCATGTAAAACGGTGACCTTCCAATGACATTGTTAGGAGAGTAGATGTATTAGATTTGTCCTATGTTAAGAAAGGTAGAGGTAGATCTAAAAAGATTTGATTAGAAAATATTAGAAATAACCTTTCTTTTTTAGATTTAAATAAGAATTTGACTCTTAATAGCACACAATGGAGAAAAATGATTCATGTAGCCGAACCCATGTAGTGGGATAAAGGCTTCATATTGTTGTTGTTGTAGAGCAACCTATTGCACTATAGGGTAGAAGATGTATTAATAAGAGGGGTAATTATATTTAATCCCAATGTATTAGGATTTAAAAATGGTAGACTAAAGGTATCATGGGTAGAAGTTGAGCTAGATAGATTTGCACAAAATAGCTTTAATACCTCAAGTAACATTTAGTTGGAATAAATAGAGAGTGATGATTAATAAAATTGATGTCAATGATGATGATGATTCTTCATCAACCATTTTAACTCGAAATGAATTGAGTTTCATTTTTATATAATCTAGTTTTTCAACTTAACAACTGTACATTTGACCGATCATTGGAGAGAGCTGTCTTATTTGCTGTTGGGAATACTTTGGTTTGTGATGACCTTGAAGAAGCCAAAATTCTTAGCTGGAGTGGGGAGAGGCAGAAGGGTAAATGCACATCCAAAAACTTTATTTGTTATTTTTGATTAACTTAAATATGGTACTTATTTTAAGTTGGCAAAATCTATTAATGCAGTGGTTACCATAAATGGAATACTCCTATCAAAGTCAGGTACAATGACTGGTGGATTAAGCGGTGGGATGGAAGCTAGGTCAAATAAGTGGGATGAAAGTACAATTGAGGGTATGTATAGCCTATCAAATATTCTTGTTTTAATATTTTCATTTTTTTTTCATAATGTATGTCTCGTTTTTAAAATTTTCCTTTTTTTTTCCCAATGTATGGCCTGTTGGGTTGGCGCTTCACAGCCTTTAAGAAAAAGAAGGATAAGTTGGAAGCAGAAATGGATGCACTTGGCTCACTTAGAGACTTGCAAATTAAAGAATCAGATATATCAGAAAGAATATCTGGGCTAGAGAAGAAGATCCATTTTTCCAAAAAGGAAGAGGTAAAATGAATAAATTACTGAAATATGTTTTATTTTTTATTCTGATTTCCTGCAATGTACTTTTCATATCGGCAGCAATTTTTTTTTTAATCTTTGGAGAAACACAGGACTCTTGATATTTCAGAATTTTCTTATTTTTTGGCCCATTAAATATTTGGTTTTTTCATGGTAGCTATTGAGTGCTTGAAAATCTGTGGTGATAGAGAGGTAGTTTTATGTCCTAGCTTTATATGTAAATCCTCAAATGCACAAATAACAAATAAAATAAAGTTTTAACGCGGAAAATTTGAACATGGAAAAAAATAGGGCTTAGCCCTGTTGACCTCTATACACGTGTCAAATTTAATCTAGTGCGCCAGAGGAGGCAACTAGTGGACAGGCCACACACTTAACGAATGTCGAAGCGCCCCGATCGCTATTAAAATTATTCAAAATTCATCTAATTGCAAAATAGACTACATCGATGTACTCAAGATACTAAATTTGGTAAGGAAGAGTCGTTCATGCGCAACTCAATCGAGAATGATGATAAACATGATTTTTGGTAAGTTGCTTGAAACTACCTAAACAATCTCCGATCACCAAACAGACAACGATGATGCTATCATATGATGTAGGCAGGGGGGGAAACAAAATGAAAATTTTGTTCTTTGGGCTGCTTGTTGTCTCACGGTTTGGCCATTGGCTGCTTGGTTTTGAGCTTAAAAAGTTGGGTTATACTTGGTGCTAGCTCATTAATGTTTGAGCTAAAGTTTAACTCAATATTTGGAGGAGTAATTGCACTTCCTAGCACATAAATTCAAAAAGGTATGTGGAGTAGATCTTGTCTCTTCCCCTTCTTGTGTCTCTTTGGTTTCTTCTTTGAGAATAAAAGCTGGCTGGTTGTCTCTTGGGATTTCTCCCTGGCTGTTTTTCCCTTGAATCCCTTACTATGTTTCCTGTGTTGGCTCCTCGGGTCCCTCTCTGGCTGCTTTCTCGTGGCTCCCTGGCTGGGTTCCCCGTGGCTTTTTCTCCTGTTTTCTGTACAAAATTTGGGGGGTTGTTGTGGTGCCTTTTGGCCTTTCATTTCCCCAAACCTGATTGGTTTTGGTTGGAGGTGGATTGGCTGTTTGGTTTCTTTCTTTTGCTTATAAATTGGAGATGTTTTGGAAAGAAAGTGAGTTTATGTGATGTGATTTTTGGAAGCCTAAACCTGCGGGTTTAGTCGTGGAAAAGCTTGCGAGCTTGTTCCATTCCTCATTTCGTCTAGGAAAGCTTACGAGCTTCTGCTCTTTCGTCTGGACTTCTAACCTCTTTCTTCTATCCACAAGTTTCCTTCCACTTGTATCCTTCTTCTCAATCCAAAAAAAGTAAGTTTAGGTGTTTGTTTTAATGTCATAAGTTTGTAAGAGTCGTCTTTATCCTATAAAAGTTGTATTTTGTTTAAATGTCATATTTGTGTCTTTTTGGGTATATTTGTATCATTTTTATTGCCCTAGGAAGAGTCTGCTTTTGCTTGCAAAAATTTGGGGCTTTTCTCAAATTTTTGCTTGCATCATCATAGCAACAAATTTTTCTAAGGGAGGACACCTCGCAGTTGAATTGAGGGATGACGATCTAAATCGACATACTACAAACGAAATATTGCATGATGTTGCCCAACCATCGTCCATTCTCAAAATGGACTTCGTCGTTGTGTCTGGAACGTTGAAATCATATAAAATTGACTTGAATATTGCTTGAGTTCGTGCACAAGAACAAATGTGAAATTGGCATGAGTTTCAAGGCGACAACACACAAATCGAGATGAACGGAAATTAAGGTGCATGAAAATCAAGATGCATGAAGGAGAAGGAAACTGTTTTAATATAATTCTTCTCTCATAATTCTATTTTTTAACATATATGTATGTGTCTCTGTGTGTGTGAATAATCCTATTCTATAAAATCCTTATCCAATCCCTTACTAGCTGCCTAAATCCTGCACAAATTCTATCCTGTTAACTGCCAGACACCCTAAATCTTGATTTATCCCTGCTGCAACCAGGCTGATAGTGTGAAATAAAAAAAAAACTATAAAAAAAAACCTTAATACAAAACCTTCCACCTCTCCCTAACATGGTCTCCGCTCCTCTATCCGGTCTTTCCAAGCCCCTGTTCGAAGCTCCCAGTCTTCTCCGCTCACGCAAGCAGCCCGAGCTCTCCACCTCTGCCTTCACGTGAACACTCCAGCAGTCCTCTCGTCCCCCACTCCTTCAACTATGCAGCCAGAGTAGCTGTGGCGAACTCCCTCTCACGTAAAACCTGCCTCCCTCACCATTCCAATCACGCAACAGCTCCACACGGCTGTGCCTATTGCAGGTCTTCAAGCTCCTTATCTTCTATCCACCTCCTTCAGCAAACCATTATTTCTCAAACCCAACATAGCTCTCTTCTCTCCCAAACTCCTAGAGCAGCTCTCTCAAATCTCTAAGGTTGAATCTCCTCTACATTCCAAGAGCTGCAGCCAACACTTCGCCTCCACTCTTCAACTACAGTAGCCTCCTCCCAAGACTGCTGCCATTGCAGCTCAATCCAGAAGGCCTTTTCAACCTGCTCAACACTTCTTCCTCATCCTGTCACCTCCTGCTAACACCACCTCCAACCACACAACCCAACAACTCTCTTCCTCCCTGTTCCAATACCTAAACAGCCTCGCAATTATAAATCCTCAACCAAACCACAAATCCAACCATTCAGCCTCCTCTTCTGCCTCCTACAGCTCCTGCTACAGCAACCACTTTCATTTCCCATCCCCACTGCATCCCTTCTCTTCTCCACTTATACAACTCCCTCTCTTCCTCACTCCAAGCACAGCAGCCCACAAACAGCCCTCCAACAACCCGTAAACAGCACCACAAACAGCCATCCAACAGCCCACTACACTTCTCACTACCTACTACACAAATCCCACTTCAATTTCTGCATCCAACAGCCCTTCCTCTCTCCAATATTACTATTATTATTAATATTAGTAGTAGTGTTAAAAAAAGGTCCAAAAAAGAAGAAGATAAAATTAAGAGAGAGAGAGAGAGAGAGAGAGAGAGAGAGAGAGAGAGAGAGAGAGAGATTGTGTTTGCCCCTCATTATCGTGCATTCAACACCGTCGTCACCTTGCATATGCTAAGGTATAACGCTCACTAAACCCTAAACTCCAAAATCCCCAAAATCCCGTTGTCGATGCTTGTGGCGCAACGAGTAGACCTCCTATGCGTGCTTTTCTTAGCACGGTGTGTGAAGCTCGGTGTGATGCTTGCGACGAATCAGATATGCCATATGCTTGCTTTTCTTAGCATGGCAGAGTAAAACTTAAGTACTTGTGCGCGCTTCCATGCTGACGGGGAAATTTGCCAGCTTCCATGTAGGTATCCTAAAGACCCATGCACGCCTTTCTTGGCATGGTGGGATTGAAAACCACGTCCATGGTGTCACCTGACACTAATCATGCATGCCTTTTTTGGCGTGGTGGGCAGGCTTATAGACTCCCCATAATTTTCCCTAAACGGTGGTGATGCTGGGAGTTGCCGATATTTAGATTGAACATGGAATTTGACTTAAACAAATTAACAGAGAATCATACTTTAATGAATACTTTTGTTAAAATTATAATTAAATAAAACTTATAAATCTTGAAGGTCAATAGCACGGGACCTTCAATGTAAATGGCAGCTTGCCTAAGGGCATTAACAAAGGACTTCTAATGAGCAAATAATTTGCTTATGAAAATGAGGTACTTGTAATGTGCACAACAATGCCTATGGGTGACTACAAGGAATATGCAGTGAATGTGATAATTTGCCTATGGACGTGTATAAGGAGATTGTAATGAATACAACTTGCATATAGGCAATATTAATCAACTTGCAAAGAACATATTTATTTCCTATGGGTGGAGAACATGAAGCTTGTGATGCAAATTATAGCTCATCTATAAACAAAGGCAAGGGACTTATAATAGGCAAAACAACTTGTCTATGGGCAATAACAGTGGCTTCCAATGCTTACTACTTGCCTACAGGCAATATTAATGAAGCTTGTAATGCACAACAGTCTACCTAAAAGAAATAACAAGTGGTTTGTAATCAACACTATATTTAACCTATGAGCTGGAGCAGGAAATTTGTAGTATATTCAAAACTAGCCTACAGGCAAGATAGAAGCTCATATCGAACAAATCATCTTACTTACAGGCAACAATAGAAGACTTATTATACATACGGTAGTTTGCCTATGGGCGACAACAGGAATGCACAATGAATGTAACAGTTGACCTACGGGCATGAGCAAGGAGCTTGCAATATGATAATTTGCCTACGAGCGAGAACTGAGAACCTGTAACGAATATATCAGCTCGCCTACGAGCAAATACAAGTACCTCTATTGAACAATGCAACTCGCATACGAGCAACAAATGATCTTTAATGAAGGCTACAATTTACCTGTGAGCAGGAGAAGGGAATTCATAGTGCACATAATAACTCGCCTATGGGCAAGGACAAAGAGCTCGTATTAAACAAATCAACCTGCCTATGGGGTAGAGTAGGGGAACTTGTAGCGAGCAGAAACATAGCACACATTCAAATAATGGACTCTTGTGTGAGCTTTTAAATTTTTAATAACTTAAAATGCCCTCTCATGCATTGAAATAAAAATCCTTAATTTTAAATGTGATGCATTGAGAAGCATGTCAACGCTTCAAAGAGCGTGCAACAACCTTGGGAAGCATCCGACAACCCGATAAATATGCTATCGCCTCGAGAAGTGAGTCGCTACTTCTAGAAGCATACACATGAATTTAACACTTGCATGTGCTCCAACTGTTACATTGAACTCCTAATCTCAAGGTCTTAGAATGTTGCACGGGTCAAATATTCAAATTTCATCTTCCTCCTTAGAAGGAATGGAGTCCACATGACTTGAATTAACAAGCAAATGCCTTATCGGCTTATCATAAATCCACTGGGATATTTAATATTAAAGTTTATATTAGGCCTTCAAAGGCTCTTTAAATAAAACTCATCATAAAAGTACAATCTCTCGATTTTAGCGTTATTTTAGCATTTGCATAATCATCGATTGTTAAACCCGATCCTTTGTTAGCGAACGAACATAGTTGACAAGGTTCAAATAACTAAATATTTTATTCCTCGATGATGATCATATTGAATGTTTATCTCAACCGGAGGGGAACCTATACTTTCAAATGCCTCCAAATTCTTATGAAATATAAATATTTTCAAATGACTTCAAAATCTCTTATAGTCGTGTTGAAAGATAATATCAACTTGAGGGGTTAATTTTTAAATTCTACCAAAACATCAAAAAGCCCAATGTCTATCAAAATAATATTTAAAATTAAAAATTAATTATCTAAACTTAAAACAAAACTCATCCATCATCTGCAATCGTTTGACGAGGATGACAAGCTTAAGAATAATTAACTCATAAAGAGCAAATGTCCAATCGAGAGTATCACTTAGATTCTTTCTCAAATATTATTCTGTCAGTAAAGAAGTGGCATTTGTCCTCTAATCAATGGTTTGGCCAAACGGCGCCACGAAGAACTCGTGGCTTGGCTAGTCTAGCTTCACGTGATGAATGATTATGACTGCGGCCCTTTGACCTAGTAGCTTGGTCGAACGACTCCACTACCCTTTGGACATGGCTAAAAGCCTGTATATTCCCCATTGGCTAGTTACCAGTAAGTACTGAAAATATAGGGTATAATCGATAGGGCATAAAAGCCCTATGTAAGCTAAGGTTGACTTGAATTCATCCCTTAGACAAACATTTATCCCACGTCTATAAGGCATCCTTGTACAAAGCAACCCATGGCTGCCGACTAGGATCCTTCGACCAGATTGGGTCGACTACCTCCTTTGACTATGCAGACTAGGGATCATGATGACCCGGGACGATAGAATCATGGGATCTTGATCGGATTCATGATCATTCCCCCACCATCCGCTTTAAGTGATAAGTAATAAAAAAATTATTTTTAAATATCTAGATATGCTGCCATTATATGTTGGATATCATGTATCTATTCAATGACTAACCTTTATTGAAAGTTCTCTCTCATTATTGGGGAGAGTAATTAACTATAGGGGCTTGTGCCTATAAGAAATCAGAACTCATATCTTAAAGTCCTCACTAAGAGGGCGAAATCTCTAGATAGTATCTTATCTCTATCTAATATGTATTGTGAAAATTTACCCGGAACATAATCCGTTAAAACTCTTCCCGAATATAACGTGAAGAGGCCGAGGCCCTAAAGCTCAAATTTTCAGAGCCCACAAGCCCAATTGAAAGAATCTACTATAGATTTTGAAGTTATAAATGTGCATTTTTCCCCACCACCAGAAAAGATGGGATTATAAAATTGGGAACACTTGTTTGGTCTCTTGTATTTGTAGTTGAGATTATAAGAGAAGTAATTGAGGGAGGATGACGACAGATGGATGATGTTAGTTGAATATAGATACTTAGATAATGATGAAGATCAGATGATGGTGATTAAACAATGGTAGTCGGATGATGATGGTCTAATGATAGTTGTCGGATGATTGTAATTAAATGATGGAGAGTGAACTCACAACTGAGACATGGATATCCGACGATGATGGTGTTCCGACGATGATGGTGGTCCGAAAATGATGGTTGTGTAGTAGCTATCGGTGATCATCAAAGTCGAACATCTGGTAGAGCTTTAGAGTTCTTTTGATTTTTAAACTTTCTCCAATCTCAAATCTAGGTCTCTCTATCTAGAGATTTGATGTCTATTTATAATATTTTAAGAGCAAGCATTTTAGTAAACTTAGCCAAAATTTAATAATGTTGCATTGAACGACTTAGATTAGATCTTTTATACATAGGTCGTTTATTTAGTATTTAAGTGCTTTAATGAGCTTAATCAAATGATCTTGGGCTTATTAGATTTATCTGGTTGAGTTGCTTGCTTTGACTATAATCATGTGTTTGGTCCTCCAATTAATATCCTAGAGTTTCTTAATTCTTACTATCCTTCAAGTGCTTGATTTGGGCTCTTTTGGACTTGGATCAAATTATCTTGGATGTCATTTGGTTCACCTTGTCAATATCTTTAATTCAAATATGAATTTGTTGAAATTGGAGTTTGAGTGGTTTTGAATTTAATTTTGGAAGTTTTCAATATAAACAATATATTGAGATTCAAGCCGATCAAATGAATTTTTTTATATGTATTAATAACCTTTTAGGCTGAGAAGGAACAGTTTGTCTTGATTTTGATCTTAAGGTCAGGAGTTTCACTCATGATCATAGCTTCTCATAAATTTTAGGTGTAAAGCTATGCAAATTAGCCTCTCCCTATAGTTTAAACCAGCTGGAGCCTTGCGTCCATCTGTATAAACTTAATGCTAAAAAGTATTTATCTTTTATGGACTTATTTATGCATTTATATTTTATGAGGACACCCTATGCACGCTATGCAAAATAATACTTTTTTGCCGTTTTTTTTTTTGTTATTGTTTTGACTTTAGTAATTGATGGCTACTTTCTTGTCTATTCTTGATATGTATAGTTTTCGTATCAAAGTTACGATGTAACGTACACATTAAATGACTTCATTTTCTACCATAACGTCATTTTCATCTTGTTCTATATCACATCAGTTGTGATTATTAGTTTGTCTCAATATTTGTTTTACTATTTAGAGCTTCCTTTTTTGTTACGTCAAGTTAGCTAGTAATTCATTTTGTTGGACAAGTTCTAACCTTGTAGTTTTTCCTCTCGTATTCTGTATAGCCTGTTGAAGTTTAATCTCTCTCCCTCTTCATTGTTGCATCTCTTCTCCTGGTTATAAACTGCAAAAACCCAATCCACTTAAAACATGTAACTGGACCGCAGTGGTGCATTGGTAAATAACCAAAAAGAAAAACACATTTTATTATCACAAGATTAATTCTTTTATGTTTATTGTCTTTTCAGCAACATTTTATCCTTTATCATTTAGATAAATATTACATATTTGTCGCAACTAAAGTCTTGAAACTTGTTTTTGGTTCGACTCTCCACTTTCCTCTCGTTTCTCCTGAGGTGTAATGCTTCACTTTTAGAACAGTTTTCCCCTTTGGTGCTTTCATCTACTGTTATGTTTATTTAGTCAAGTTTTTTTTTTTTTTTTGCAGGAGAATATCAGGGGTAAGCTTTCAAAGTTAAAGGAAGAAAAGAGTAATGTTATAAAAGAGATAGGTCGTATCAAGCCAGATATTGTAAAGGTGTTGCAATCTGTTATGCTCATCGCTTTGCCTCTCTGTTAAGTTTTTATTTATTTTTTACTTTTGATTATTTATGCATGCAGCTTGAAAGTCGTATTACTAAGACGAGTGAAGATATCCGTAAACTTGACAAAAGGATAAATGAGATTTCTGATCGAATTTACAAGGAATTCAGTGAGTCTGTAGGAGTCCAAAACATTCGTGAGTATGAAGAAAACCAACTTAAGGCTGCTCAGGAGATGTATGAAAGAAAGCAAAGTTTATCCAAGCAGATGTCAAAATTAAAATATCAGTATGTCTTATATCACTATTCAATGATTTGTATATTTTTCTCATACGATGTTCACCAGTGCATCATTTATTGTATTTCTTTGTTTCCTTTTTTTTGGATAGGTTGGAGCACCACTTAGTAGTTCTTTTAATTTTTAGGGAATATGTTATTTGCTTATGCTGCTTTATATGTGATTTGTTTTTCTTCTAATTTATACAGCATTTAACAAGACGAAGGGAAAGTAGACAAATATATATTAATATGGTTTTTCTATGAGTGCTATGATAATAAGTGTATATTTGTACAGTAATAGAAGGCTATTTGGACGAATTGATTAATATTTAAGATTCAAGTTGTTTATTTATTTGCCAGATGAGAGAAAGTTTTGATGTTAATTTATGTCCAGGGAAGAAGTTTTTGGTAGGGTTTTGTTTCATGAATACTATGATTTTTCCCTTTGAGCTTAGGTTGGAGAAATGTGGGTCAAATACGGTGGGTTAATATTGACTCACAAACATTCTCATAAGTCTATCATAATTATTTGTTCGGTTTTCTAAAGCATCATTTCTTTCTTATTGAGAGTTATATGAATCATTAGCTTTAGTTTAAACTAGTCTTTGCGCACAACCTCTAGCCATGTTATTTTTTTGCCTCAGTTTTTTATTCCTACTCATTTCTTAGTGATTATATTTACTCGTCTTATTGATGCTTCTCTTATCCTTACATCTCCAAGCTCAACTTAAGACTTCACTTTACAAGCCAATACGAACCCAAGTTGAAAAAATCAAGTTCAAGTAGGCATGAACATTGTATAAGCCAGGTTTGGGTCTAGTATTTTGATTTACAAAGGAGTTGGGTTCTAATAAAGCAGATTCGGGTCAGGTCAACCCAAACCTGATTTATTAACCAAAACTTTATATATTGATGTATATTTATCTTTTTGTATTGTTCAGTGTGGATTGATTGAAAATTTGGCATAACACATATATTAATAAGGTTAAATGAGCTATGTTTGGGTTTGCTAGCCATATCATCCATGTTCAGGTTATTTAGGTCCGACCTGAGTTTGGTTAGGATCCAATTTTTCGGCCAAGTAATAAACAGGTTAGGTTTGGGCTAAAGCATGTTTGAGTTGGGTCAATGTTGGGTCTAACTCAAACCCAACTTTTTGGTGTGAATTTACACTCATGATTATCTTATCTTTAATATGTGCTACTCCCTCAATTCCTTTATTATTATAATCTTTTGCACTACTTATTAGTTTTGTTTAGTATTTATGTTAAAATTTTTATTTTTGCCATTCAAATTAGCGATGCATGGGCTTCAAAAGTGCCTCATGATGGAATATGAAGGGAAAATTTGCTACCCGAAGTATAAAAGACTCATCTCATGAGAATTCTTGGAAGGCAAATTGACAATTGTATCCCATTATTTTTTTTAATGAAAAAAAAATATTAATCATGATTTATTTTAATATTAGAGGTTAATGTTTCCTTTAGGCCCCTTAATGTTTAATCGCATGTGGCATGATACTTAAGTGAGTTCTTGCTTATAGAGCTTTGCTTGTGTTAAACATATAGGTAGGATATATCAAAAAAAATTGACAAATAGTTTTATATCTTTGGTTTGGAATGCCACTAGACCCACATAGGTGTATTTTAGAAAATAATACCGTTAAGGTTGTCTGATGCAAGGAGATTAACAAAGGATAACTCCTACAACTAAGATGCAGATGAGAGACATGATGCAATGATTTTATTTGATTAGTTTCCCAATTGCGAGTCATAATTAGATTCAAACTAATATGATTTGGATATGAAGTGTTAATAGGCTACATATCTATATCAAGGATACTAATCCTAATTCTAATGCTTAATCATCATTTCCAACTTATGGGCTTCACCAAAGTCTAGTTGCTTTGCTGAGACATTGATGTGGCATGTTCATTTAATTTGGAAAAGGTGACTGAGTTATCATACTTTTTTTGTAAAAATATTTAGATTAACATTGTCGTTGCTAGGTCCCAAGTCCTGGATGAGAAAAATGGAGGGTTGTGTTAGGTAGTCAACAACCAGCATAAAACTTGTCGAATAATCATGACATGAATCATTTAATACATTGTGTTAATGCTAGGGTGTTCCTTGGAAGCGCCTCGTTGTATGGCTGAATATAATGACTAGTTGGGCCACTGCACAGGCGCCCAGATGCAGTGTTAAATAGGCAAGGGTTCCCACATCATGGATGGATGTTGGAAAAGAAGCAAATTCATAAAACTGAAATTAGGATAGGAACTTGTAATGTAGGTTCCTTATAGACAAGTTAATGAAATTAATAGATATTATGATTCATAGGAAGATAAATATTCTTTGCATTTAGGAAACTAAATAAGCTGGAGAGAAGGCTAAAGAGATTGATAGTTTAAGATTTAAATTATGGTATTCTCGTAGGAGTCATACTAGAAATGGTATATGTGTGATTATTGATAAGAGTTTGAATATTAATGTTATAAAAATTAATGGAATTTGAGATAGAATTATAGCTTTAAAGATTGTTGTTGATGCTAAGATTATTAATATAATAAGCGCTTATGCTTCTCAAATAAGTTTGGATATATGTTCAAAATTAAAATTTTGGAATGACCTAGAAGATTTCATACAAATGATACATCTTGAAAAACGATTTTTTTATTGGAAGAGATTTAAATGTACATGTTGGTAGAGAGGTAGATACTTTTAAAAGCATTCATGGTGGTTATGACCTTGGAGCAACTAATGAATGTGGTAAGATCATATTAGATTTTTTTAGCTTATGATTTTGTAATTGCTAATACCTTTTTTAAGAAAAGAGATGAGCATATCATTGCTTATAAAAATGGATATAGTAAAACTCAGATTGATTATTTTCTTATAAGAAAAATAGATCGTTTAGATTGCAAATATTGTAAGTTATTTCGAGTGAAAGTTTATGTATCCAATATCGCTTATTAACTTTGGACTTTAAGATGAAGGGTTAGAATATTAAAATGAGTATATTGTTGTCTAAGATTAGATGAGAACATTTAAAGAATATTAATAGAATATTTTTGAGAGGAAGATTCTATATCTTAAGATTTTGTCTATGTATGATGAAGCTAATGTTATGTGGAAAAAAAAAGCTAGTGACATTAAAAATTTTACAAAAGATGTGCTTGGAGTATCACAGGGAGAAGCTATTAATAGAAAAAATAGTTTGTGGTAGAATCAAAATATACAAGAAAAGATAAAAAATAAGAAGATTTGTTATAAAATTTGGTTTACCTGTAAAAGCTTTGATAATTGGGAAACCTATAAAGAGACCTGTAAGCAGTTTAAAAAAAGCAATTTGCAATGCAAAGATTTTAGTTTTTAATGATTTATATAATATAGTAGATATTAAGGAGGGCGAAAGATATATGTAGAGTTTGCTAAACAAAGAGATAGGAGTAGTAAGGATTTAGTTTAAGTGAATTTTATTAAGGATGAAAATCAAAAAGTATTTTTATTGAAAAAGATATTCGACAAAGGTGGATGAGATATTTTGCTAAATTTTTTAATGAAGATTATGAGAATGCAGTTGACTTTAGTGATTTTAGCACTCTAACTGAAAATATATATTTTTTATCGGCGTATTAGTAAATCCAAAGTTAAAGTTTTAAACAAAATGAAGTGAGGAAAAGTTGTTGGACTTGATGATATTTTAATGGAGGTGTGGAAATGCTTAGGAGATGAAGGAATTTCTTGGCCTACTAAACTTTTTAATACTATTTTGAAGGCTAAAAAGATGTCAGATGAGTGGAGAATGAGTGTGTTGATTCCTATTTTTGAGAATAAAGGTGATGCACAAGATTGTGCAAATTATAGAGGAATTAAGTTAATGTGTCATACTTTAAAACTATGGGAGAGAATTATGGAGCATAGCCTGCGGCGTGACACTAATTGATGTAGAATGGAGGGGGGTGATAAAAATTTAAAGATTTAAAATTCCATCTCAGATTTCCCTTAAATAATGGATTTGAATTTGAAATTCAAATATGAAAAGAAGGGAGGGAAGATAGGAATTAATCATCTCCTTAATTGGGGACTTTAATTAGGAAGGAAATAATTAGGATAGAGGGGAGAGAGGGTCGGCCAAGGAGTGAGGAAAGATGACGAGAACATCAAAAGATCAACGGCTATGATCTGGAGTTTATTTTATTTTAATGTATCTTATGTACAAGTTTATTTTTATATTACTGTTTTTCCCATTTTACCCTTAGGAGTGATCATGTGGTGTTGTAGCCCGAAGGGCATTTTTATCTTTGCTATTTTTCTTTTCATGAGGCCTATTTATAGGCTAACTTTTTTGTATTGAAGGATGATGAATGAATAGACAAATTTCAGTTTCTTTCTTTCTTGCTCTTGTTGCTTGTGTGCTTCGAAGAGGAGAGATCACCCTAGGAGAGGGCCAACGCAATACCGGACAGCCGCCGGAAGGTTTGGGCTCTCGGTTCTACCTTTCTTTCGTATTCTTTTTGTTTTCCCTCCATCTCCCTCATACCCCGGCCACCTCTTGCTCCCTACCCCAAACCCGAAAACCCCACATCTCACCACCGGCCCTCCTCAAGCCCTAGCTACCCGCTGGCCACCAAACCCCATAGCCGCCGGTCCCTTGGACCTTCTCGCCGCCGGCCTCTCCCAAGCCTCCATGAATTTTGAATTTCAAAATTCAAAACCCCATTCAATACTTATATTATTTGATTTTTCTAATTATGGAAAGTTTTTGAATCTAATTCTAATTTAAATTTAAATTAGATGAGATTTCATATTCTTATTCCTTAATTAGCTAATTCATTGAGGAAGCATTAATTACTCCCCTAAAACCTCTCCCTCTCAATTGATGCCGCCGGCCCACCCCCTCCTTAATTCCCTATTTTGCCCATGCCACCTCTCTCTAATATGAACCCCTCATTAACTCTCATAATTGGAGCTTAAATCAAGGATCTCATTAAAGCCCAATTAATCCTCACTTCCCTCCTAACCCATAATTTCAAATTCAAAATTTGAAATCTCATTACTCCACTTAAGTTAGAAAAAAAAAAACTGAAATTATTTTCAGATTTTCCCACTCTACCTAATATCTAACTAAACACTCTCACCCCTCTCCAAAACCGGCCCACCCCTCCCTCTCATCCACAACCAATCTCTCTCACCCTTAGCGGCCGTCTCCAAGCCCCTCTTCTTGCTGATTTCTCTCGTTGCCGGGAGATTCTGCAAGCTGTCCACAAAATTCCAGCAAAGTGCTCTGCTGTCCAGCACCCTTGGGAGTCACTATTTGCTGTCGCGAAGCTCCTTACACCCTATAACAGTTTTCCAAGGCTTCTCTAAGCCTGATAGTTTGCTGTCCAGATTTCTGGACAGATTCTATAAGCTGCCCAGAACTTTCCTTTGTCAATGCTGCTGTCCAGAACTCCAGAGATTGGGAAATTTTGCTGTCCAAGTTGCCGGGATCGCTGTCCAGAGAATTCTGCACTTCTCCATTGCTGTCCAGCCAGCCCAACTGTTGTCCAGCCCTCCTGGAGTCCACGCCCTGCTGTCCAAGAGCTCCCAATCCCTCCTAGGAGCTGTTCAGGCTTGTGAAAGGATCCCGATTGCTAAGCCACTGTAGAAGCAGCCATCGTCGACCCCCTAAGCTTCGTGTCTTCTGCTTCATGTGGGTAAACTCTTCCACCAATCTCTCTTATCCTCCTAGTTCACTTATCACTTGTGGTTATATGTTGATTTACAAAAGATCATGCTAATTCTTCCCCACTAAAGCTTAGAGAACTATAGAGTTGAGTGAGGGACCCGTGCATAGTGCCTAGTCTCATTGTTAGTTTAGGGATTTACGTTGAAAATCATCCATGTATGCAATGTTAGATTAATTGATTGGTTTACGATTCCATGCATGTAATTTAGCCTAAGGATGATTGGGAATTGGAGCCTGGAAGAATTAGTGAGGTGGCCGGCGGTTAAGCTAGGGGCATGGCCGGCGGGTAGGGAAAGGGGACGGGGTGAAGATGGTTGATGGAGAAAGAGATAGGGAAGGAGATAGAGAAAGAAGATAAATCGTGAGCCCGGACACATCCTGCTGCTGACGGGTGATGTGATGCCCTCACCTAGGGACTTCAACCACGATGAGCTCGGACACATCCTGCGGCAAAACACAACCCGCATGTGCTCCGATCATTACATGTGATTCCTAAATCCAACGGTTTGAGAATACTGCATGGGTCAAATACTCAAGTCTCATCCTCCTCGAAAGGACTGGAGTCGATATGACTTGAATTGCAAGATGCCTCCCAAATTCTTACAATAATACAATGACTTTAACATCTCCCCGATGATGGTCGTGTTGATCAGAACTCTCAACCGGAGGGGTCAAATTTCAAATCTAACAAAAGTCTAAATCTCTGAAATAAAATTTATTTCTTAAAAACTTAAAACTAAAACCAATCTACCTCCCGCAACCGTTTGTCGGGGGTGATAAATTTGAAATTAACATCAGCTCACAAACAGTGAATGCGTGTTGGGTGTATCACTAAGATTCATCCTCAAATAACCTCATGCCACCAGGGACGTGGCATGTGCCCTCTGATCAGGTGGTTTTGCTGCAAGTTGACTACCTCCTCCGACTAAGTATACTAGGAAAAATGACAGCCCCCGGATGACGGTACCATGGGATCTTGATCAGGCTCGTCTTCATTCCCCCCACCACCAATTTTAAGTTCATGGTGATAAATTCCAAATCATAAAAATCAAATCCAAACCCTAAAATTATTGCTATTATATGCTAGATTTATAATCTATGCGATCTCTTTAATGACTAGCCTTAATCGAAAGTTCTCTCTCATTATTGGGAGGGGTAATTAACTATAGGGGCTTGCGTCTATAGGAAACCAGAACTCATATCATAAAGTTCTCACAAAATGCGGGTGAAATCTCTGGGTAGTGTCCTATCTAAAACCCAATCTACCTTCTGAAAACTCACCCGGAACCTAATATGTTAAAATTGTTCGCCGTCACATAAACAATAAAAAAGCAAAGAGACCGACTGGCGCCGAGATGCTGGGGCGAGCATATGGAATTTTCGGAGCCCACAATTTTAAATATCTTGATGCATTTGTGTTGTTACATGTATTTTGCATGATGCATTTATATGATTGTTATACGTATGCAGTGGATGTACGCAAACGTATTTGCATGTATCATGTATATTGACCTATGTATTTTGCATTTGCACACTATATGGTTATAGTGTGCGGTATTTTTTTATATGTAGATGGAATATTGCATGATATTTACTTAAATGAAATCCCCTGCATCTTTCAATAACATACATGTGGACACTCTGTTGCACATGCACGACATATTTGCATAGAAATGCAATATTGAATGACACGCTTCAATGAAGCTCTCTGCATCTACAAATGCATGCAGGATGTCATTTAAAAATACAATTGCAATCTCGAATGACATGCTTGAATGAAACCTTTTGCTTCTTACAAATGCATGTATGAGATCATTTTAAAATGCAATTGTCATGTCGAATAACATGCTTGAATGAAACCCTCTGTATCCTACAAATGCATGCAGAATGTCATTTTAAAATGCAATTGCAATGTCGAATAACATGCTTATATGAAACCCTCTATATCCTATAATTGCATGCATGAGGTCATTTTAAAATACAATTGAAATGTCGAATGACATACTTGAATGAAATCTTGTACATCCTACAAATGTCTGCATAATATAAAATGCATATTAATGCGTATTTTAATGCATGAGAGGATTTCTAAAATATTCAACTATAACTAGTTTTGCAGGTGATGTTCATTTGAAAAATGCACAAGTTTTGTATTAAGGGCCTGTAAATGCTTTCTGATGCGGACATCCAACCGTCCATGCCTATCCAAGGAGCTGAAGATCGATGGTTGTCATCGTCCCACATTATCTTATATTTTATTTGTAATTTTAATTTTTTTATTATAAATTTTCCGTTTTTATCCTCACTTAAGAGGGTCGTCCTATGTAAGCCATAGGGATATATGTGTCTTATTTTAGTTTCTTATGCCTATATATAGAGGTCCTTTCTTGTGTAATGGGATGATGAATTATTGAAGGAAAAGTTTATTCTACTTGTGTGATCTCTTAGTGAGTTCATGAGAGAAGAAGGATCTCTTTGTGAGTTCCGAGATTC
Organism: Dendrobium catenatum; assembly: GCF_001605985.2. NCBI lineage: Eukaryota > Viridiplantae > Streptophyta > Magnoliopsida > Asparagales > Orchidaceae > Dendrobium > Dendrobium catenatum. The sequence goes on along the minus strand of NW_021318963.1, from coordinate 311,321 downwards.
CCAAGATCTCTTAGTGAGTTCTTGATGAAGAAATGATCTCTTTGTGAGTTCTGAGATTCCCAAGATCTCTTTGTGAGTTCTTGAGGTTTGTAGCTCCCTAGATTTTCCAATTTTTTCTCTTATTTCTCTTGGCATATGTTTTCCCCTTCCCCATCTCCCTACACCCGCCGGCTCCACCTCCCCAAATTCCCCACCCGTCAGCACCCAAACTTCCCCACCCGCCGGCACCTAGGCACCACCACAATCACCGGCTCCTTTCCCCCCATAGCTCTCAAAATCTGAATTCAATTCCATCATAAAATCTTTCCTAATTTAGCCCATCAATTTAGGAGGAGATTTAAAATTCAAAATTCAGAGATTTGAATTTAAATCCCCTCTTAAATGACCCCCCTCTAATTTAGGAGAGGTTCTCAATCAACATAAATCTGAAATTAATTTTCAGATTTATGTCCCCAATCACCTTAATTGCTTGGGCTCACCTCCTCAATGCCTAACCCCTCTCTCTCTCCTTTGTCATTAAATGCTCCCAATTAAGACTCCTTAATCACCTCCCTCTTGCCCCATTCCATTATGATGATTTCAATTATCATAACTCCCTTCCTAAATTAACTCCAAGAGAAAAGGAAAGTAATTACCTCAATATGAAATTTGAAATTCAAATTTCAAAAACTTTCCTTATTTGCAAATATTAATTAGGAAAGTGCATAAATTCAAGTCTATTTGAAATTCAAATTAAATTGGATTTCATGATAGCTTTCCTAATTCCCATGAGTTATTTCGGAAGGTCTAAAATCCCTCCACAAAATCCTCCTCCCTCTCTTAATGTCGCTGGCCCCATGATTGGGCTCCACCTTGGATTTCCCTCTTAAGCCCAACTCCCATTTGAATTTGAAATCAAATTCAAATTCTTTCTCTCCACTTTCCACCTAAGCATCAATTAATCCCTCCTTCCTGCCTTGGACCCGCCGCCTGCTTCCCCTGTCTCTTCCCTTCCTCCACGGAACATCCATTTGTCAAAAGGTTCAGTTTTTCCCTGCTGTCCCAGAATTCCGGCCGCCTAAAATCTCCAAACTGCGGGCTGCTCCCTCACAACCTGCTATCCAACTGTTTAGGCCCAAACCCTTGCTGTCCTGAGGAGTTTCCAAAGTCAAAAACTGCTGTGCAAGGAACCTGGACTGCTGTCCGCTGATTTCTGCAGGCTTCCCAACACCGTATCTTTCATCCAGAAGACTCCGACTGCTGTCCACTTCTTCCCCAACACCAAAGTGACTACGCCGAAGCTCCGTATTTGTCTTTCCCTTTGGAATATTAAGCGTGCAAATTTTCTTTAAGCAACTCATCCATGCAATTATGTTTCACATCACTTTCTGACCGCTTATACTAATGTTGCGGATCCGGTGGCATGTTTTAGCAGCGCATTTTTATACAACATTTGCATATCATCGGCAGCGATAACATTAGGGAATAATGTATGGCGAACAATAGTTTCTGCCGTTAGATCTAATGCCTTAGCAATCTTAAGCCTTCTCCTATGATACTTTGTTAATTTTCAAGGGACTACAATCCTCTAAAGGTTCAACGGAATAGACAATTAATTTCCCTGACAGCTGCAGAAAGGAAGCTCAAGTTCTGTAACTCACACTTGCCTAAAACCTAGCCTTCGACTTCAATTGCAAGGTTTTACAAGTTGCATTTATAGGAGGGTTCTATGAAATCATTGAAGTGGAAAGTTAGTTGGTTGAAAAGTTTTGGAGACTTTTGCATGGCTCGAATCCTTTCACTTTTTGGGCTATTAAAGCATCCATGGATATCATGAGTGATCTCATAGTTTCCTTCGTGAACAGGGTATTCAGCTTTTAAGCATGCTTTGATCCAGCCTATATTTAGAACTCATTTATCAACGTTCTTTGACTCTACACATAATCATTCAACATTGCATGCTTAGTGCCACATTTAGGACCTTCCTCTGGTAATATGTCGGCAGGTTTTCTCCCTACATCAAGTTGCCTTTATCCCAATTATGACTATTAGAGTCTCCAGAGTTGTCAATTGGAGGACTTAGTTGTACTTGATAAACAAAACCTTTTAGTCCAAGGTAAAATGAGTGCGCTTCTTTCTCAGTGTGATTGTTAATTGCAATGGTTTTCTACAGCAGTTCATAGGCACTTGCAACTATTGTAGTCCTGTATTTGCTACAATCTTCAGTCTCTTCTTGCAAATATCATGTTGCATGCGTATCTCTATGTTCACAGGGGACTCAGCATCCCTGTAACATATCTACTATCACCACTGCTTGTAGATGTTTGCAGAGAATATTATCATTTGCAAGCAGGTATTATACATTTGTTGGCATATTGATGTGAGCTACTAGTTGGGCTGCACTGATCAATAATTTCTTCCTGTATGTTAAGTGGTGAGTTTGTATTTGCTCACATGTCTGCTAGTGTTTATGGGAATTTCCACATATATCTGCAAGATAGCTATCATCGGTTGTAGGGAGATTGTTATATTTGTTGCATGTCGATCGCCTTTGCTTGCAAGGGGTCTATCATACTTGCAACACATCTATCATCACTGCTTGTAGGTGTCATGTAGGAAGTATGATCATCTATACATGTTAGCTGGCAAGCTACTATATCCACTGTCGCTGCTCATAAGCGGGTCAATGCAATTGTTTATCAGCTAATAGTTGTTGGCTGTAAGCAAGTTATCTTCACTATAACCTTCATTCTTCATCTCCAATCATGTTGCATTCTTTATACATGACTGTGGGTGAATCATCGTGTGCTATCTTTTGCAAATTGCCCACAAGACAATTACCGCATCTCTTTGCAACCAGGCAATATTAATTGCATGTAAACTATATAATTTAAACTCCTGGCACACATCTTGGTTATCAGGTCATTGCATTCATCACCTGCCAACTTCTTCTACTTGTTAGAAGTCGGTATATTTGTTTAGAATTAGTAGTAGGAGGTTGTTATGTTTGCTTGCAAGTAGAACACATATCCTCCTTAGTTACTATTGACCATTTCTTGGAATTCTGTTTAACCCAAGTCCCCTGCTGTTCATTTGAATGACTTGAATTATTATTCAGCATTTGTGTTTTCAATTTTATTATGCATGTTAAAATTTAGGGTCCAGTTCCTTGTTCATTTTGCAAATTTTGTTCCCTATAATTATATTGAAACCAAGTCCCATGTTAGTTGGAATTTCGACAGCATCCTGATGTCTCCCCCATTTAGGAGAAATTTTGGGAGTCTTAGTCTTCCCTCCATGTCAAGAAAGACGCGTATGGTCGATGTCGAGTGACACCGCAGTCGTAATCTTCAATCCCACCCCATGAAGAAAGGCGTACATGGCTCTTCAAAGGTACTTGTTTGAAAATGCATAATTCTTTCCGCGTATGTTCTGCACGTATACATGTACTAAAGTTTTGCCCTATCATGCTAAGAAAAGCGTGCACAAAGCTTACCTGCATCGTTGTAAGCACCACATCAAGTTTCCTCTCACCACACTAAGAGAAGCGTGCATGGGTGGTTGCTCGCCGTGTTGCAAGCACCGATGACGGGGTTTTGGAACATTATTCCTTACAAATGATGACGGCGGCAACGAAAACGTGCGCAAGATTTATTTTCCTTTCTTCCTTTTTTTACTCTTGTTTTTCTTTCTGTTTTTCTTCTTTTTTTAAAGTAATAATAATAATTATTATTATTATTTTAATAATAATAATAAAACTAAATTAATGATAATAATAAAAGAAATTTAAAATAAAAAGTTTAGAAATAAACTCATGTTGTAACGGCTACGGGGATTGAATTGAATAGAGGTGTCGGATCCGATCGGAGGTGGAGGTGGGTGTGGTTTGGCCGAGAGTTGCGGCTTGAGAAGGCATCGTTTGGCACAATGGTTCGATGCATTTGACGTCGTGACAGAAGGTTGGCAGGAACAAGGTGTTGGTTGTGTGGAGTCGGGCATGGTCCTAGGTGTTAGGCTTGGTTCGATTGGCCAGGAGGGCTGCGGTTGGGTGCTCAGTGCTGGATGTGAAGAGGTGGGATGGATGTTCGGCTGTGAAGAATAGTTGACTTGAAAGGGGTTGGTCGGACGTGCTTCAGCAGATGAGACCGGAAGACTTGCAATGTCGTGAACAGTAAGCGGAGTTTGACTGGGAGGAACAAGGTCTAATCGAACAAGATTTGCTGGATTAAGGGGTGATCCGGCTTGCGGGTTGAGGGATCGAAGCAGTGGTTAGCAGTTAGTCACTCTGGCTGGATAGAAATGTTCGAAAGGTGTAGCAGCTCAGGTAGATCTCCGTAAAGGGAAGGTCGTCGAAGGTGGTTGGAGACGGGAAGAGGAAGATTGGAGGCTACAACTATTTGGGAAGTTTGGGATCTTGGGAGCTCTTGTACGCGGAAGGTAGAAACGAATAAAGCTTCACTTTGTTCTTATTTTAACAAGGCCAGAACGTCGTGTGAAAATTGTGGGAGAGCGTCGTCGTCGTGCAGAGGCGACGTCGGACGTTCAGGTTACAGATGAGGTGAGGGTTGATTTGATTTTTTTATTTAATAAATAATATAAATTAAAGCAAAGACTTGCACATGATTCCCTCGAAATACGTGCATCTCCACCTTGATTTGGGCGTCGATGTCTCTGAATTCGCGTCGATTTTCTCATATGATTTTCGTTTAGCAAAATTGTAGTCATTTTTAGATGAATCAGATGTTCCAAACGCAACGACGAAATCCGTTTTGCGATTGGACGTCGTTTGGGTGTTGTTGCGCCTCATTTTTAGGTGTCGGCCACCTATTTTGACCGGTTTCCTCCAATTCTACTGCAAGTTGGTCCCGCTTAGGTAAATTCCACGCTCTGATGGCAACGTCGCAATAAGTTTGGAGATCAGAGGTTGTTTGACCCTTTAAGTGATGCATATCACCCGCCGACCGTCATTTAAGTTGCCGATTTTTGCTTTTTTGTGCTTTTTTCAGTGTATGGGTCAACACTTACAGTCGATATATTGATGGCATTAGTTGATGCCTCTACATTATGTGTTCATGATCAAACTCATCGTGAGATGTCTAATGCTAATAATTTGGTTAAAAATCTCTTTTATACAAATTCACATGTATTTCTTCTATTAATTTTAAAATTTAATTCTCATGTTTTGGACATGGAAATTTAATTTTACCCTATTTAAGAAAAATTTATTGCTAACATGTAAAACCTATAAATAACTTAACTCCATATAAAAATTCATCTTTTAAGTCTCTACTTCTAGGATGTAATCTTTAGTACATGTAATTATGATATATTCTTATATGCATATTATTTTTATAAATTAAATAAAATTACAATCGCACAATGATTCACACCCTCAATTTAATGTTACTAGCTTCAATATCAAACGAATGGACTCAACCAATTTGAGTTTACATTTTTTTCAGCAATAATTCAGGAAATCTTTTAACGAGTTATACGCATCAGTTTTGAATAGATTTAGTAATGGAGGCCAAGTCAATAATTTAGTTTGATCAATTAAAATATTTGACTCTGATTGAATGATTATTTTTTATTTTAAAGAAAAAAGATATATGATAGTTTAATTCAAGCTTGAAGTAGGATTGATTCACTTGATTTAATTATAGTAGCAGATAAGGTGATGTAGGCAAGGGGGGGTCAAATCAAGGGGGGTCCTTCTTGTCCTTTGGGCTGTTTGCTATAATTCGGTTTGGGCCTTGGCTGCTCTCGGGTTGGGCTTTGGCTGCTTGGTTTTGAGCTTAAAAAGTTGGGTTCTACTTGGTGCTAGCTCATTAATGCTTGAGCTGAAGTTTAGCTCATTATTTGGATGAGTAATTGCACTTCCTAGCTCATAAATTCATAAAGGTATGTGGAGTGGAGCTTGTCTCTTCCTATTCTTGTGTCTATTTGGTTTCTTCCTTGTGAGTAAATGTTGTGGACTGGTTGTCTTTTCATTTATTTTCCCTGGCTACTTTCCCGTGACCTCTCTGCCCCGTTCCCTGTGTTGGCTCCTCGGGTCCCCCTCTGGCTGCTTTCCTGTAGCTTGCTGGCTGAGTTTCCCGTGGCTTGCTGGCTTGGTTTCCCGTGGCTTTTCTTCATGTTTTCTATGCAGAATTTGTGGGCTGTTTGTGGTGGCCTTTGGCCTTTCATTTCCCCAAACCTGATTGGTTTTGGTTGGAGGTGTTATGGATGTTTGGCTTCTTTCTTTTGCTTATAAATAGGAGATGTTTTGTATATTTAAAATGTTGCTATGATGAAATTTTTGGAGTAAAAAATCTGAGGGTTTTTTCGTCCTTCTTTCGAAAAGCTTGCGAGCTTGTTCCATGCTTCTCCTCCCTTTCGTCTCGACTTCTTGCCTTCTTCTTCTCTCCACAAGTTTACACCCCACTTGTATCATTCTTCTCAAGGGATGGAAGAAATGCAATTTTAAGAAGTTTTATGTGTTGTTTTATTTTAATTTCATAAGTTTGTAAGTGTCATTTGTTGTAAGTGTCTATATATAATATAAAAGGTGTTTTTGGGGAATTGTGTCATTTCTATTTCCTAGGAAGCTCTAATTCTTGTTTGCAAAAATTTGGGGCTTTTCCCAAATTTGGGAAAAACCCATAAGTTCTTTATATATTATAAAAGGTGTTTTTGGGGAATTTTGTGTCATTTTTATTTCCTAGGAAGCTCTAGTTCTTGCTTGCAAAAATTTGGTGCTTTTCCCAAATTTTTGCTTGCATCATACGAGTAGAGAGTTGCCTCAGATGGTTTGAGCACATAAAATGTCGGCATCCGATGACCTTATTAGGAGAGTAGATGTATTTGATCCACCTATGTTAAGAAAGGCAAAAGTAGACCTAAAAAGATTTAGTTAAAAAGTATTAAAAATGACTCTTTTTATTATATTTAAATGAGAATTTGACTCTTAATAGGATACAATGGAGAAAAATAATTTATGTAGCCATACCCACATAGTGGGATAAAGGCTAGTTGTTATATTTCCATGCCTTGATTTGGCCATGACTACGTTGAATGGCAATTGATTTTGCCAATGCAACAATTCAAGGTTGACCATGGAAGGGGCTAATTTCTATTGTGAAGTTGAACATGAGTTAAGGCATTATGGTGGCCACAAGTTTTAGACGAGTCAAAAGGTGAGTATAATATTAATGATTTTCTTGTTGCCCAAAATTTCAGATCCATGAGCATGTTTATAGTTTTATTAAATTAATCTATCTCCTAGTTATTTTTATTGCATATTATTCACGAGAAACTTCTTATTTGTCCAACCAAGATTAGCTTAGAACTCAAGTTGTTTATGTATATCTCTATTCTTTAGTATTACAATTCAAGTTAGTTAAAGCTATACGACCTTGATATAACTTAATTTTTCAACAATATCAATTGGTAATTATCAATATTACACATACTAAACTTGTACATAATGTACTAATTCATTGTTTTATAAGTCCTGAGCCCTTTATCTTTTATAATTCTCAACTTTTCACTTATTTTATGAGCTTTCTCTCCTATCTGAATTATATCACCTTTAAATAGCATACATCAAGATGTCAACTTGAACATCTTTTGTAAATATCTCAGCTATCAACAACAACAACAACATCAAGCCTTTATCCCACTGCGGGATCGGCTACATGAATCCTTCTTCTCCATTGTGTCGTGTTAAAAGTTAAATTCTCATTTAAATCTAATAAGGAAAGGTCATTTTTAATATTTTCTAACCAAGTCTTTTTTGGTCTACATCTATTTTTTTTTAACTTAAGTCAAATCTAATACATCTACTTTCCTAACTGGGTCATTGGAAGGCCGCCGTTTTATATGACCAAATCATCTAAGGAGACTCTCTCTAATCTTATCTTCCACAGGAGCTACTCCAACTTTTTCATGTGTATGATCATTTCGTATCCTGCCTCTAAGAGTAATGCCACTCATCCACCTGAGTATCCTCATCTCCACAACTCTTAACTTAATATTATGGTTCTCTTTTAAGTAAGGGCCAACATTCTACACCATAAAGCATTATAGGTCTAACCACCATTTTATAGAATTTTCCCTTAAATGTCTCAGCTATCAATACAAAAAAAATTTAACTTAATGTTCAGCCCATATGTTGTTTTGTTGTGATTGGAAACTGATTCATCTCTCCGATAGTGCTTATCACTTCCGCATCATATAATCTATAATAACTCCAACCAAAACATTGCCTCAGTTGAATTCACTTATTGTAGGCTGGAGTATGAACAAAAACGCAACATGGAATCACCAATTGAAAAATTAAAGCTCTCTCTGGAATTTTTAGAGAAGGAGGTGAAAGAGACACAGAAGAAGGAACATGATGCAAAGCTATCAGCTGAACAAATCGCAAATCAGATGGAAGAGTTGAGTGTTAAAGCAGATGGTATTGTCGATATTGCTTGCTTTTTCTTTCATTTAAGCCTGATATATAATATAATGCCTGCATCAGTTTAATTACATTTATCTAATCAATGTATCCTGAATGATATATTCTTTATGGAGATTAGAAATTTTATTTTGTTTTTTGATTAGTTGCTTGTTATATTTAAAATTCTACAATCTTTCAAATTTATTTTTTATTGCATAGGTAAGTTGCAATACACCAACTTGCATGTTGACTATAGTACAGTAGTACTAGCGGCATGCTTTCAGACTGAAAAATTAGTGCTGGATTAATTATTACTCTTGGGCTTATGTACAAAAGAATTGGTCGTTCAGCTATTTCTATGTTTTATCATTTGCCTATTTTTTACAGAAAATCTCAGGTAAAACGCATTCTACTCCTAATTCAATGATGTTAGACCAGACAACTTCCTTCCATCATTGCAATTATTTGCAGGTCAAAATGTCATTCGGGCTACAATATTACATGAACACCCATAAGGGTATAAAGGGAAAAACAATAATATGAAATAAACTAGTACATATAAATAAATAACTAAAGATCGTAGCCGTTGATCTTCGATGTCCTCATCAACTAGCGGCATGCTTTCAGACTGAAAAATTAGTGCTGGATTAATTATTACTCTTGGGCTTATGTACAAAAGAATTGGTCGTTCAGCTATTTCTATGTTTTATCATTTGCCTATTTTTTACAGAAAATCTCAGGTAAAACGCATTCTACTCCTAATTCAATGATGTTAGACCAGACAACTTCCTTCCATCATTGCAATTATTTGCAGGTCAAGCCTTTTATATTTGAAGTTAATCTTGGTGTTTGAAGTTGTTGGCCACCTTTTTTATAGTAAGCTAATTATTTCTTTGATGTGTTTGGGTTCAATTATTGTATTGTAAATGACACTCTGTTTCGATATTAGCAAGGTTATCTTCAGGTGACACTAAAGCCAATTTTTAATTACTTAGTCTGTCCCTTGTTGCAAGTAAAGCAACAAGTTTGCAACAAAATGGTGATATAAATGTCAAAAATTTGGCCAGAATCCTTAATTTTATCAAAGTTTATCCCTAGTCAGTTGTCATTTAATGGCCTGGACTAAGGAGAAATATAAAACTCGGAAAAACTAAATGAAAACCAACAGAGACCTAGCTTAGAGCCTAGATTGACCGTGCTAGCCTTGGATCAACGATCAAAAATTTCCCAGAGTCATTATATTCCATTATATGGAAATTTATTTGTTAATTCACCACTAAATGAATGCTGCAAATACATTTAGGTGAAGGTTGTCTTGTAAATCTGTTCACATTAAGATACATCTGTTTCATCCTTGTTACATTAAAAGCTGATGAACAAGAATATGATAGTTTTAAAGCATGTTACCCACCCTATGTATTTTAGCTATTAACTTGTTCCTCAAACTTTAGGAAGAAAAGGTTCGTGAGTCTTTCTACTTCTCCAGGCTTAATTCTAGATTGAGAGTAACTTGCTTTTGAACTTATTATCAAGTATACATCATCAAATTTTTTAGTTTGTATTGATTTCATGAGTTTTGGCGTAGATTTTATGTTTGAAGTCTTTCTTATCCAAGCTTAGGACCAACAAAGATAGTTTTCTTGTTATATATTATACAGGAGGAAGGCCATGAAATTCTATAGAACTTTTCTATTATTAGATAATTAAAAAAGGTTTAATCTAAATGAATGAGCAAAGCTTGACTGATGGTGGTTTGGTTTTGAGTCATTTCCTGTTGTTTGTTCAAAGCACGTCTAGCAGTTTTATGTTTGCTGCTAGTCAATGGCGCCACAGATAAAAATTTAGTATGGCCGACCATGGGTGAAAATTTAGATCTTTTGAGCTTCTATATATATATATGTTGGTACATGAATGTAATTAGTTTGTAGTGGACTTACTGGCCATTGGTGTCTGGTGTCGCTAAGCAATCAAGTTTGACTTTTCAAAGGTGCCAAAACTAGCCAACCCTTTGGTCTTGGTCTAGATAGGATATAGATTATCTGGAGGTTGTTTATTTTGTCCCGTATGCATAAAAAATGTTGCTTATTTAACTAATATCTAAAGAATAATTTCTATTTGGGAAGTATTATTTATATAATCTGAAAATGATCATTAATCTCATAGAATAGGACATTATTTAAACGAGTGTATAACCTGGTCAAAACAATGATGATCACATGGATACAGCTTGAATAGAAAGTCCTTAGCCTTACAGGTACAGTTGTGAACAGTGGATTTATTTAAGTGCTAATCACATGATTATGATAGGAAACACTTGGGTTCACAAGTATTCCTATCCCAAACCAGTAAAATTACAGCAGCCAACTGCTGTCCACATAAGCAAAACAGCAGAAAACAGGGAAAACGCAGCAGGAAATAGGGGACCGGCTGGACCGGTCTAACAGATTAATGTCTTATATTTTTTCAAGATGTATTTGTACTGCCTTGTCTATGCGGCATACTCAAATTGCCTGTGTTTCATGCAATTAACAAGTTTTTTTTTGTATTATATTTGGAGAAATTTAAGCTTTTTGCAGCATCATGCTGTTAAATGATGTTCAAAAAGTAATTGTTCTACTCATTTTTAAAATCTACTTGTAAATTAGAGTAACATTTACCGAAAATTGTATTAGTTCTGTCATGATATCATCTCCGAGTTGGTTCTTTGCTTCTAAATGCAATTAGTGTGTATATGATGTCGAATTACTTCTTTACTGTGTATTTGAGTAATTAATGCTTCTATTTTGTGTAGAGTACTTATGTAATTGAGATTTTCTTTGGTTTCCTTTCGCATTTTCCCAAAATTCGAATATAGGTTGGTGCCAGTGGGGTGTAGATTGAGATGCAACTAGATGCTTGGTTTAACGTGTTGACATCAGGCACACAATGGAATTGTGAAAATCAATTAGAAATTGTTAGAAAGGAAAATCAAGCAAAGAATCTTTGGGCTGTTAATGATGGCATCTCTAGATATTGGGTTGCCAAATTTTCAACGCAAAAGAACAATTTGGGTGTCAAAGCAAGGTCCATACGAATTTTTCATGGAGTTTACTATAATATAAAAAATCCAAATAATCAAGGATAACAGTATCTTTGTTATCATTACATCCAAACTAATTAAAAAATAACAATAAAATAATAAATAGAATGTATTTGGCTAGGATACCATTAGGTATATTAATTTAGTGTGCAAATTTCTGAATTGGTTGAGGATCTAAAATAATTTTGAATTTTATTCAGATTTTAGATCATTGTTGCTATATTTAATCAGTAGAGGAGCTATAGGAGATGGGGTAAAGTGAAAAGAGTGGTGAGCGGATTGTGGTAGAGGAATTACTTGAGAACAAATCAAATTGTTGTTTATTTTCATGGGAGGAGAGAAGGGATATTAGAGGAGGTAATTCAATGGATTTTTCATGGGAGTAAAGGATGGGCGCTTGGGTTAATGGGGAGAAGTGTATTGAAGGGGAAAAGTTATTAATAGCAAGTGCTTAGAATTGTTTTGGTGAAGAGAAAAATTGATGAAAACTTAATTGAATTGTGAACATCAACGGGAAATAGGAAGAAAACTGTTAGACTGGCCTTTGGGTCGGGTGAACCGGTCCTCCCTAGATCGGTTCTGGTCTACAAAAGGCGGAAACAGCAGGGGGTGGAATCCTAGCTTGGGCGACAGCTTTGAGTGGGACCCACACAATAATGAAGGCTGGGATTTGGAGGAAAAATTTAAATTAGGGGCTGTTTAGGGATTAATGAATTGTCCTTTTACTTTAAATAATCTTCTTCTTTCTAGAGTGAGGTTTTCATCTTGAATTTGGGCTGAAATTTGAGATCTTGGTGTTGATTTTGTCTCTAGACTCCGGCTAGAGATTCAGGTCACCTAATTGTCTCTAACAAGTGCAGTTTGTGAGTGGACAGCAAAACTACACAGCTAGGAATACTATCCTAAGGGTTCAGAGAGACTCCTAAGGTGTGGACAGCACCTAGGACTTAAGTTATAGACTCCCAAAGACCTCTAATCACTGCAGGAATTAAAAGACAGCAGCTAGACACAGGGTTACAAGTCCACTAAACAATGTCTAACAGCTGTAGGAACATTGATGACAGCAGTTAAACTTAAGGTTGTGATTGTCCTAAGCAAGTAGAAGCAAAGTGGGTTTAAAGGCAGCACTCTTACACTACCTAGAATGTCTTAAACCTTAATGCATGCATGCAGGAATTATGACTACAGCAGTGAAAACAGTGAAAATGTCCTATCTACGCATTGATATGCATGCAATTTTAAACTAATATGAAAGGCTATATCCTAAGATGTTTTTCTAAACATGTCGTGCATGCTTACCATGCTCTGATACCAAGATGATGTGAAACCACATGCGGTGAACATGAATTGCACGTTAGATATTAATGAGCGTTTAACTTTGCAATGTTAACGATAAAATCTAGCTTTCTCAATTTGGATTCAAGAAACTTCGTGATAGATTATGTTAACGGCGGTGATTACATTCAAGAATTACATGAGTATTACAAAATATAACCAAAATAAACTTGATAATGCAAATAGCTACGACTAAAGCCACACGTTTAAAATTTAGATCATTCACCTTGAGGTCCTTTTAGTGCTCTCGAAAATAGGGGCTAGCGGAGGAGGATTGTAAGTAAACTCAACGATGCCACTAATAGACAAGTAATCCCGAGAGGACTCGTCGCCGGGGAGGAAGCCGGATTTGGAGGAGCGGTGGGCGGCCGTTAATGATCCAACGTCCATGCATTCTTGCCGGGAGTTGATGGAGCATCCGGGAGAAGATGGGAGCTTGGTTATGGTGGGATCCACATGGAAGTGTGCAGGAATTTTGGATTAATTTCAGAATTTGGGAGGTTTGATGGAGGAATTTAATTTGACATTCAAATTAAATCAAGGAGGGAAGGGGTTTGGTTCCCAGGTTGGAAAGGTTTCTCTATGTAGAAATCTGAAAATTCAGAATTTTGGGTAAGATATGGAGGGGTTTAATTCACAATTTCAAATTAATTCCATAGTGGGAGGGGCGGGTATGAAGGGAATTTATGGCCGGCGAAAATAGGGGGGGAAAGCACAAGGTGGCCGGCGGCTTTGCTTCTTGGATTGGACGGCGGCAAGGGCAAGGGAAAAGAGGAAGAAATGGAGATTTCAAGGCTTCGACGACTACGGATTTACTAACCTCGATTGTCTCCACGTTGATTTTCCACAAGATGAGATAATTCGAAAACTAGAACTCACAAAGAGATCTAGTCTTCTCCGGTGAACTAGAACTCACTAAGAGATCTAGTTTCCTCCGGTGAACTCACTAAGAGATCGTGGGAGAAGATGAACTCACTAAGAGAACAAGAGTAAATTTTCATTTCATCAAAACTAAAATTACATGAGGAAATGGCCATATAAATAGGCCTCAAAATGACAAGACAACAAAAGAGTAAAATGCCCCTCGGGCTACAATAACGACCACCTACCCATAAGGGCAAAAACGGAAAAACATAAAAATCAAATAAACTACTACATAAAATGATGAAAATAAAGGTCATGATCGTGGCCGTCGATCTCCGGCATCTCCTGATGGTACATGTGTCGCAATCTCTGACGATGTCCCCATCAATTTCTCTGCTCTGCTATTATTTTGTGTTGTTTCCTATCAAATTGGTATCAAAGCACATCGATCTAAGGGATATCAATGGCCAAAAGGAAGGTTTAAGTCTTGGAGGGAGAACTTGGGCAACTCAAATCAAATTTTGAGGAAAAGATTTATGATTTTCAAAATCAGATCACATCCGTCAATGAAAGGATGGAAGGAAAGTTCGCCGCGGTGGAAGATATGTTGAAGAAATTGTTAGAAGCCAAACACAATCTGGCGATATCGGAAGTAAAGGAAAATACCAGCGGTTATGGAAGAGATGGGAATCCTAACACGTTTAAGGGAAGGGAAAATCTAGAAGTGGAGATCTTAGAAGATGAAGATGGAATGCCTTCTCTAGAACCACTTTCTAGGAAGGAGATGAGCATTGGCTACGAAAGAAGGGGTGCTGATTTTGTGAGGAGATGAGATGATTTCGATAGCCGTGGTGCTGAATTTGAAAGAAGAAGATGGGATTTTGATGATGGGGTTGGGTATGATTGTCGGAGAGAGGATCGTGACAACTAGGGAGCACCTCCTCTTTAAGGAATGGAAGGTTATGAAGGATTCAGGAGAAACGGGGGTGACCCGAAGGTGAGAAAGCTAAAGATGTCAATCTTTGAGGGCGAGGATGCACATGGCTGGATCTACAAGATGGAGCGATATTTTACAGTAAACGGGTTAACAGAGGAGGAGAAATTGACAGCTGCAGGACTATGTTTAGAGGGGTGGGCATTGGCATGGTACCAATGGCGGGACATGAGGCGATCCATTCGGAGCTGGAGGGAGTTCAAGGATTGTTTACTAGAACGTTTTCAAACCAGTAGGGGATGAGACTTCTATGAGCAGTTTTTCGCCCTGACATAGGAGGGCACTGTGATAGAGTATTGTGATAGGTTCAAGTACCTTGCTAGTAGGCTAGATCGACTCTCATAGATAGTACTAGAAGAAAATTTTATAAAGGGGCTTAAACTGGAGATCGGAGCATCAGTTAGGGTGATGAGGCCACAAAACTTGGGGGAAGCCATGGAGCTAGCACAGGTAGTGGAGGATCAGAAGTATCTGGAGAGGGGGGCTTGGGGGAGCAACTCAGGAGGGTCATATAGGATGACAACCACCTTTTCAGCTCCCAAAGGGGCCTGCTAGGGAGTTTGAGAGAAGTACCAAGGGAGAAAGCTGGAGGAGGGGGTAATTTTAAGAAGCTGACTAAGAAGGAGATACAGGAGAAAAGGGTTAAGGCGTTGTACTTCAGATGTGATGAGAAGTACATGTTAGGGTTAGGTGTAAGGACCGAACTCTTCAAGTTCTCACCATCTGTGATGACGAGGAAACTGAAGAGAGAGGTGAGAACATGATATTAATGGAGGAAGAAGAGAAGTTGCATTTGGATGTTGCAGAAGTCTCTCTAAACTTTGTGGTAGGATTCACCTCGAATCACACCATGAAAGTGAAGGGAGAAATAGCTAAAAGAGAGGTGGTAGTGCTGACAGGCAGTGAGACAACCCCCAATTTCATCTCCAGTCAGATTATCAACCTGTTGGGGGTGAAATTAGTGGATGCAGGTGGCTATTGGGTGATGATGGGCATAGGGAAGGTGGAGATGGGTGGAGGAGTTTGTAGGGGAATAATGCTAACAATTTAGGGGATTCAGGTGAGTGAGGATTTTCTTCCCTTGGACTTGGGGAATACTTATGTCATCTTAGGGATGAAGTGGCTGCAGACCTTGGGGATATCAAGGTCAATTGGGGAGCACTGATGATGAAACTGGTGATGGGGGGAAGGAGGATGGTGATCTAGGGTTATGCAGGGTTGTCTAAGTCGAAGTATCTTTCAAATCCATGATTAGGACCATACAGGAGGTGGGAGGAGGATATTTTGTGGAACTGCAATGCTTGAAGGGGATCAGTGTAGGGGAAGAGGGAGATATCTCTCTTGTAGTACAACCCCTCATACAACAGTTCAGTGAGGTCTTTCAGCTGCCTCAAGGCTATCCACCACCCAAAGAGCAGGAATATGCCATCATTTTGAAAGAGGGGGTGTCCCTGATTAGTGTAAGGCTGTATCGCTACCTCCAAATTTAGAAGGATGAGATTGAAAAGCTGATCAGGGAGATGTTGGAAGTGGGGATCATAAGGCTAAGTGTGAGTCTTTCTCTAATCCAGTCTTACTAGTCAAGAAGATGGATGGGAGTTGGAGATTTTGTGTGGATTACAGGGCGTTGAATAAGGATAATGTGCCTGATAAGTTCCCCATCCCCATGATCGATGAACTACTTGATGAGCTGTATGGAGCAGTGATGTTTTCGTAGATGGACTTGAAGTCGGGCTACTATCAAATCAGGATGGAGGATGATATTCAGAAGACGGCTTTCAGGACGCGCGAGGGGCACTACGAGTTCTTGGTGATGCCATTTGGGCTTACAAACGCCCTTGTTACCTTCTAGTCATTGATGAATAGGGTGTTCAGGCTGTACATACAGAGGTTTATATTAGTTTTCTTTGATGACATACTAGTGTATAGCAGGACCGAAGAGGAGCATTTATGGGTGGTCTTTGGAGTTCTACAGGAGCATCAGCTCAGGGCCAACTTGAAGAAGTGCAGCTTCGCACAGACTAGTGTGTAGTACCTGGGGCACGTGATTTCTCAGGAGGGGGTGGCAACCGATAAAGCAAAAAATTGAAGCAATACAAAAGTGGCCTCTACTTAGGAACTTGAGGGAGCTAAAAGGTTTCTTAGGATTGACGGGTTTTTAAAGTGGTACAGTAATGTAGCTTGTCCTTTGACCGAGCATTTAAAGAAGGATAGCTTCTTATGGGGGGGGGGCTACCCAAGCTTTTGAGGAACTTAAGAAGGCAATGACCACAGTACTAGTTTTGGCTTTACTTGATTTTAGTCAGACTTTTGTGGTGGAGACAGATGCATCTAGATATGGGTTGAGGGCAATGCTGATGCAAAATCATAGGCCCATAGCCTACTTCAGCCAGGTGTTGACAATTAGGGCCAGACTGAAGTTTGTATATGAACGCGAATTGATGGCCATCATGTTAGTCATTCAGAAGTGGCGTCCATACCTGTTGAGACGACATTTTATTGTCATGGCAAATCAAAGGAGCTTGAAATACTTGTTAGAGCAAATGATGGTGACTGAGGAGCATCATAGAGGTTGTCCAACTACTATGCTATGATTTTGAGATCAAGTACAGGCCAGGGTTGGAAAATAAGGTGATTGATGCTTTATCAAGATGTGTTGGAGGCCATTCTGAGGGAGATCAACAGGGTATGGGAGAAAGTGTCCATGGATTTCATAGATGGCCTACCACGATCAGAGGGCTCACAGTTATTATGGTGGTGGTTGATAGGCTAAGTATGCACATTTCATCCCTTTACGACACCCCTACACCGTAGTGACAGTGGCAGCAACATACATCAGGGAGGTGGTTAGACTGCATAGGATTTTAGAGTCGATAGTGTCTGACCGTGTGTTCCTCAGGCAGTTTTGGAGGGAGTTGTTCAGGTTGTAGGGCACTACTCTCAAGAGAAGCACCGCCTATCATCCTCAGCTGGACGGGCAAATGGAGGTAGTAAACCGGAGTTTGGAGACTTGAGATGTTTTGCTTCTGAAACACTGAGGACATGGGGAAAATGATTAGCATGGGCTGAGTATTTGTACAATACATCGTACCATTCTGCTTCTCAGATGACTCCTTTTAAAGTGTTGTATGGAAGGGACCCTCCACACCTAGTGTATTTTGGGAAAGAAAACACACTAGTTTCTTCAGTTGAGCAGTACTCGGAAGAAAGGGACAATGTGTTGGAGTTGAAGAAGCATCTGTTGAGGGCACAACAAATCATGAAGAAGCGGGCATATTTATATTGGAGAGACATACAGTTTGAAGTGGGGGAGGTGTTCTTAAAACTACGACTCTACCGGCATAGGACAATTGCTAATAGGAGGAACGAGAAATTGGCCCCGATGTACTTCTGCTCCTACGAGATTTTGGACAAAATCAGAGCAGTGGCGTACCGTCTGAAGTTATCCCCGTCCGTTGCCATACACTCAGTCTTCCATGTGTCACAATTGAGGAGAGCTCTAGGGGACCATATTTTTAGTACAGAGTTACCAGTTACACTGATAGAGGAGTTGGAAGTAGTCTTACTGGTTCAGGTCTACAGAAGGCGGAAAGAGCAGGACAACAGCTTGAGTGGGACCCACACAATAATGAAGACTGGGATTATGAGGGAAAATTCAAATTAGGGGTTGTTTAGAGATTAATGAATTGTCCTTTTACTTTAAACAATCTTCTTCTTGCTAGGGTGAGGTTTTCATCTTGAATTTGGGCTGAAATTTGAGATCTTGATGTTGATTTTGGGCTCTAGACTCCGGCTAGAGATTTGGAGAGTTGAATATTTCTCTCGAATTGAAGATTCATTGTATTGGGTTATTCCTTTCCTTCTACTATTGAATTCTAGTGGTTTTTCTCTATTTTTCCTACAGTTTTGGGCAAAAACTACTTATCTTACTACATAATTTCTCTAAAATTATGCTCTGTTTGTTATTATTTTGTGTTGTTTACTATAAAAAACAAAGTGCTTATGAGATAACAAATCTTCAGACTATTGATGTTGATCCTCAAAATATTGCTTTGCCGACTACTCGAGGAGTGAAAACTAGGAAGCGAAAATGATAGTGACTAGAAGTCATCATGTTATTCATGATCATTTCAATAATCCAAACGCATGATGTTAGTCCTTACATTGAGATCCTCTATATATATGGAGAGAGAGAGGGAGAGAGAGAGGAACTAAAATGTTAATGAATGGTAAGACAATAATAATTATTTTTTATTACATAAATAAAGGAACATTTTTTGTCATAAACAATAAGGGGCCTAAAAGTATATGAATTTTTATTTAGCTTATTTGATACTTGATTTGACTCCATAGGTGATGAGGACATCAACAAGAAATTATGGCACGTTTATCATAGGAGGCATCGGAGATCAACGGCCACGATCAGGAACCTTTATTTTTGATGCATTTTATGTATTGTTTATTTTATATTTCAGTTTTTCCTATTTTACCCCTAAGGGTAGTTAGTTTGTTATTGTAGCCCTATGGACATTCTAGTCTTTTTTTTCTTGCCGTATTGAGCCCTATATATAAGGCCCCTTCTATTGTATTTGGGATGATTTTGATGAATAAAATTTTGAGCTTTTCTCTTCTTCATTATGGTGAGCTTTGAGAGAAGAAAGAGTACCCTAGGTGAGGATGATTGCAATACATGTCAGTCTTTGGAAGAGTCTGAGAGTCGCAGCTCATGTATCTCCTTTTCCCCCACACCTCCAGCCACCTCCCCGTCTCCCAACACCCGCCGGCCTGCTCTCTTTCATCTTTCCCCTCCTCTTCCTTAATCGAGCCCCTCCCCACCCATAGCTGCCAGCCTCCCTTGGCTCCTCCAGCCGCCGGCCGCCCTCCAAAGCCCATAGCCGCCGGCCCTGTTCCCCTTGCCACCGGCCGCCCCTCCAAATCCCCCCATGAATTTTGAAATTCAAAATTCAAATTCCCTTTATTCACTTTTCTAAAATAGCCCCTTATTGATTAGGAAAGTTTCCTACTTAAATTCAAATTAATATTTGAATTTAATCACTGTCCTTATTGATAAAATAATTTATGAAATCCCTTTATTTAAATCAAATCTCAAATTAAATTCGGATTTGATTTCAATTCTTAATTTAATTCAAGGGCCCACATACATTAAATCTAGACCTCTCCCTCCCTCCTCATGTGATCCCCCCCATTCCCCTTTCTTTTTCTCTCTCCAATCTATTCCCTAATTCCAATTAAATGCTCCATAAACTCCTCTTAAATCGCCGGCCCCTAGAGTTTAAATTATTCCCTTTTCTTCTCTTAGAAAATTCTGAAATAAACTTCAGATTTTCTAAGACCTTTTCCCCACCTCCCTAACCTAAACCCTAGCCGTCCCCACCCTTTACCTCTCTACCCGAGAATCCCACTGCCGGCTCCTTCCCTCCCTTCTACCTTCACCAACCGCCGGCTCCCCCAAGGTTCAAAATAAAGAAGTTTCCCATATTCATGGATGGCCGATCCTGAAGTCGACCACAGAATTGCGTACGATTCTCAAGGACAAATTGATATCCTTTAGTCACCATTCTTCGACCCCGACTGGGAATTTGAAGATTCCGTCAAAGACTACGTTAACTGCATACTATTTCATCTAGTCAAGACGATCGACGAACAACGACCATCCAGACAGTGGCAACTCGTCGAATGTCCACCTGCGCCTCCTCCGGCTACTTTCCCGTGGATCAAGACCGTAGGCATCTAACTCTCATAGTGGCATCGTTTGGTTTACTGAAAATCTCTCTCCACTAACACCGTTCATCGAGTGTGAGTGAGGAAGTAAACTCTAGGTGAAAAGCTCTCAATATTAACCTGTGGATTTTTATTACAGCAGATTTAGTTTTATTGTATTTTTTGATGTTATTTTAAGTTGTTTCGTCTCCTAAAATTGTGACTGCATGCCAAAGCAAAACATCAATTGAGAATTTCTAAAATTACTTCTTATGGCTCATTAATCTTAAAGTAACAAGCTTTACGATAATTTTATTATTTCCTTTGCATAATTGTTATGATGTCTTTTTTTTGGGGGGCGGGGAGTAAGAGAGAGTGGGCGACTATGAGAAAGAATTGCATTAATAAGTATGTGCTTAGAATTATTGTATTTAAGAGCAAAATTGATGAAAACTAGTGCATAATCAATACATTTTTTTTTTCTTTTTTTTTTTATGCATAATCAATACTTGAATTGTGAAAATCAATGGGAAATAGGAAGAAAACAATGAGCTTATGAGATAACAAATCTTCAAGCTGTAGATGTTGAATCCTCAAGACATGGGTTTGCCAACTACTCAAGGAGTGAAAAGTAGGAATCCAAAACGATAGTGGCTAGAAGTCGCATGGTATTCATGATAATTTCAATAATTTAAATCCATGATGTTAATCCTTGCATAGTGATCTTAGGTGCTAAAATGTTAATAAATGGTAAGAAAATCATTATCTTTTTTATGACATACAAACAAATTAGCAAAAGAGGAATTTGTTTGGTTGTAAAACAATAAGGGGCCTAAAAGTACATGATATTTTTTATTCAGCTCATTTGTTACTTGATTTGACTCTTTAGAGAAGATGTATGAGAGCTTATTTTATCCAAATTGGTTGAATTATTATACCATATTGATGTTTATGTATAATTATTATGATGCCTTTCGATAGTCGATGAGAACCCCCCCCCTCAAACACAAATAATCCATTTCTTTTTTAATGCATGTACATTTTTTTTAATTCATATATATATA
>NW_021318963.1:284631-289439 GCF_001605985.2 Dendrobium catenatum | reverse complement strand
TAATAATAATAATAATAATAATAAGAGACTCAAGATTTGTAGAATGAAAAGTGTCTATATTGTGTACAATTACGGTCAACTTGGATTTTAATAATGATCCATCAGAATTTATAATGTAGAATCAAGTAATATTTGTGTGATATGTTTTGAATATTGGTCGTATTAGAGAGGAGCTTTAGCGATAAATATAACTTTTACTACTAAATCTAGATGATTAAAATGGAAAATTCCTTTGGGTTGTTATTCATTAAAAGAATATCATTGGCATTCTAGCATCAATTGACATCTTAAGTGTGATATGTTTAAATGCACTGGATTTGATACAAAACAATGAGGATATAGGTAAAGGTATAATTTCTAAGATTGAATCTTGGTGATTATAATGAATAAGTGCCTTTGGAGTCTTCTTTCACAAGAGATACATACGAACTTAAAAGATTGATTTACAAAATCACAATTTGATGGTCATGATTTATTGATCCAAGTTCTGGATACAAAAATTGCATTGATAGCCAATTTGAATGTGTTAGGAATAATTATGTTAAGGTGAATGTAGGTAAAATTAGAAAAAGATAAAGTAAGAAATGGTTATGTTGAGAGATTGAGAATAACTCTCATTAAAAGATAAGGTTAAATAGAATTAAATGATTTTGGCACGTAATTTGAGTGCAGAAGTTTGACCAATGTAGTGGTTAATTTGAAAGGATTTATAAGTGATAAACTAACTATAACTTAGCTGTAAGTTTTGTGAAAAGATATGCATTGATTTCTCATGTAGCACTCATAGAGAACAAATTCAATGTGAGAAAGTGGATCCTTAATGGTTAAGAGTAATACTGATGATTATGGAGACTTAAAAGGCACACTATGAAATGAAAATGAGATGTATTCATTTGTTTGGTGCAAAAACAACAACATTCCTTTTTTTGTGTTTGGTGCAACAACAACAACAAAAACAGCTAATAACAAAGTGTTGTAGAATTGTAAATTTTAATCGTGATATTGATTAAATTAGGAAGGATAGAGTGCGGAATAAGACATAGTGGCGCCTGTTGCATACAAGATTATAAGAAATATATTTATGTCCTTTAGGCATGTATAAGGTGAGTAATTGCGCACCAATGGTTGGCATGTTGATGATGATGGCTAGGGTAGTTGTTGAATCATATTATTTGCTATTTGAACCTTACTAGTTATATTCATTGTTCTACCCATATTAAAATATATAACAATAAAAATAACAAGCTTTTATCCCACCATGTGAATTTCTATTTCTTTCTAACTGAGTCCTTTTAGGTCTACCTCTACTTTTCTTAAATTAGACTATATCTAATATATCTACTCGGTCATGAGAAGGCTAACATTTTATGTGAATAAACCATCTAAGGTGATTCTCTCTAATCTTATCTGTCACTGGAGCTACTGCAACCTTTTCACGTATATACTCATTTTGCATTATGTCTCTAAGTATGAAGCCTCTCATTCACTTGGGTATCTCATCTTTGCAACACTAGTTATAATTTTATGTTTCTCTTTTGGGAAAAAGATTAAAATGGTCCCTCAACTTTTTGTGAGGGATCAAAATGATCCCTAACTCTTTTGAGGGACCAATTTGTTCCCTCATATTTTTAAAATGAGATATTTTTAGTCCTAACATCAAATGCTAGAGTTAATGGTATTAAATGTAATGATATTTTGGTCATTTTTAAATAAAATTAATTAAATATAATTTTCATGTAATTATCATTTTTTAAAATTTATTAAATATTTCTTTAATAAAAAATTAATAATAAATTTAATTTTAATTTAAAAAATTTTAGTCATATTTTATAAATTATAATTGATAAAAATAGGTGTGACTAAGTTGAAAATAACATCCATTTGCATTTGATTTCTCTAAATCAATAAATATCATATATTATAAAATATGATTAAATTTTTTTAAACTAAAACTAAAATCATTATTAATTTTTTTATAAAAGAAACATTTAATAATTTTTTTAAAAAAATTTATAATTACTTGAAAATTATATTTAATAAATATTTAATTAAAAACTGGCCGAAATATCCTTATATTTAACATCATTAGCTCCAACATTAGATTTTAAGATAAAAATGTCTCTTTTTAAAGAGTTGAGGGATCAAATTGGCCCCTCAAAAGAGTTGAGGATTATTTTGGTCTCTCACAAAGAGTTGAAGAACCATTTTGATCTTTTTCTCTCTTTTAATGGTCAACATTCTATATCATAAAGCATTGTAAGTTTCACCACCATTTTATAAATTGTTCTCTTAAGTTTGAGAAATTCTTATCTATCACACAGTTGGTCCAAATAATTCCTCGACTTCAACCATCCAACTTGAATTCTAGTAATAATACCCCCATCTAATGCTCCATCGCTTTGAACAATAAATTAGAGATATGTAAAACGTGCATTATATTCTTTTTAATGACTTGACAAGCCAATGTCCATAATAAAATATAAGCTAGAAAAATATTTTATGTAGGTTGTTTTTTTCTAACAGTGTTTGACTGTTGAACCTTTAAATTCTTTTGTTAATTCATATAAGTTCTAATAGCATTTAGGCCTTTTTAAGTTTGTTATGAATCACCTCCAGTTTTAATGGCTTTAACCAGTATTTTTTATTACATATTAACTAGTTATGAGTAAATTTTTCATTGCTCATTTCTTATGTTTTTTCTATGATTGGGATCTCTGTTACTGCTCAGAGTGGAAGATCAACGCAGATGGCTGTGGAAAGGAGATTGAAGAGCTGAACAAGACTAGAACAAAGGTCATAGGAGAAATTTCAAAATTGAAGCGTGAGATATCCTCAAAGGTCAGTATAGAATATAGTAACCCATATTTTATTCAGAGTGTACTATTCAATGAGTTACAGTTACTTGTGAACCTTGTTTATATTATTTTTTCTACTTTTGCTTTGTTTGTACGATGCAAGTAACTTTTCTCATCTGTTAAAAATTGAATTACTGTGATAAAATATAATGTTGTTTCTTTCATTGCGCTTCCTATTTAAAATTGATGATGGTTTTGATGAATAAGGTGAATTTCTCTATTTTAAACTTACTTTTTAATGGGTTAAGCTTCGTTAAAGAGGAGCAGTTTATGTTATCTTCAATTAGTTCTATTTCATAAGTATCTAGTGTTAATAATTTCTCACTCCATACTTTCTTAGTTAACAGGAATTCATATTAACATTTTAATTTTTTCCATAAAATTTAGATATTATATGTTAAACATTTGGGCAAGTAATCTCATGACTCATAGCTTATAAAACTTTATTACATTATTCTTTTAATTTATTTTCTAATGTCTCCCCTATCAAAATTCTGTTGTTGCTAAAATTATTTGCAAAGGTTGCTTTGAATAAAATTTTGTAAACATGTCGATAACCAATACATAAAGATTTGAACGTCATGTTGATTATTTATATTATCCTGCTATGACTAGAATTACTTAAAATATTAATCATTATCCACCATGCATATCTTTTGAACTTCAGCATACATTTGAGACACAATTTTCTCATTGCCCATTAAACCTATTCTTGTAGTTCACGCGCCTCGTCAAATCAGGAAAGCATTTGGCAATCCTTTCATTGTCTTCTATGCATTATATTAGTTAATTTGCAAAAACCAGCTCCATAGTAGATTTACCTTGTAAAAAAACTAAGTTGATTACAAATAATGATGTGATTTTTATTAGCTTATATTTAATCATCCTTACCCTATGTTTTATCATCATGAGCCGTGTTCATTTTATAACAGGAAACTTTTGTATCTCACTAGTAACATCTCTTTTGCTCAAAAATATTATTCCAAAATGTTGAATCTTAATCATTTGTTGTCCTTAGTCTTTAAAACCTTATTTGTTAATTTTTTTCACCTTCGATTTGTGTGGTAAACATGTCAAAAGTGTTTTGATGCACATACATATACTCCAAAACTTAGTGATTATAGGCATGACCCATGCAACGTGCTTCATCCTATAAAATCATCATTGATTTTTGTACAAAGCATGACATAATGAAAACATAACATTATTGAATGAAGTTCAAGGTCTCATTCAAAATAGTTTATTTAAGGGCTATTTGATTTGATGAAAAGTGAGTAAAATATTCTAAATGTAGGAGTTTTAAGAATTTTGATGTTTTATTTGATGAAAAAAAAGGAATGCGTAGTAAAATTTTGGTGAAATCCAAATTTACTCTATATTTCTGATGTGATACGAACATGGGGTGAAACATGAATTGCACTTTAGAGATTAGTGAAAACTTTAACTTTGCAACATTAACAATAAAATCTAGCTTACTCAAGTAGGATTCAAGAAAATTCGTGATAGATTAAGCGATAGACATTGATTACACTTGAGAGTTACAAGAGTCTTGCAAAAGATAACCAAAAGATAATTAAATAATGCAAATAGCTATTACTAAAGCCACACATTTAAAATTTAGACCATTCACCTTGAGGTCCGACAATCTCTCTTTGACGTGGAGGTTAGCGGAAGAGGGTTGCAAGAAAACTTAGCGATACCACTAAGACACATGTGATGCCGAGAGGACTTGTCGCCGGGGAAGAAGCGGGAGTTGGAGAAGCGGGCGGATGACTTTCGATGATGCACGTGTAGTCGGAGAATTGGTCGTCGAAGGCGTCCACTAGTGTCGGAGGCCGTAGTCAGAAAAATAGGGACTGTGATGATCAAATACCCATAAGGGCAAAAACGGAAAAACATGAAATAAAAATAAATTACTACATAAAATGATGAAAATATAGATCATGATCGTGG
>NW_021318963.1:270249-284443 GCF_001605985.2 Dendrobium catenatum | reverse complement strand
CCATTGCCCATCCATCACCTCCATTGCCATCAACCAGGCCACTAGCTACTGTGATCGTTGGACTTTACATTGCATTTATTTTACACTTATTCAAATAATTATAAAATTTTTATAATTAATTTCATTCATTTTACATTGTATTTCATTTTACTCGATAATTCTTTTTCAACAAACAAATAACCATTAGAAACTATTCAAATATCTCATAATTTTGTAAATCTTAATTATTATTTCATTTATAATTTACTCTTTAACATCACCTTATCTTCTTCAGTGTCTACTCGATCTCTCTTATTTTCTTAATTAATCCTTAAGATAACAATTGTGATCTAGATGCAGCAATATTACTATGGAAAATTCATAATACTTTGATCAATGTTTAATGCAAGTTTTTTTTTTTTAATTCAAGCAATCAATTAAACTTTAACTTTCTAGTCCGACCATTTGTTTGGGAATTGTTCTGACAAATTCCTTTAATTTTCAGGAGGCAAGGGTTGAGCAGCTAAAAGCGCATTGGCATGAAATACTTGAGAAATGTGAATTAGAGCAGTTAAACCTTCCAAAGCTTGATGACCCGATGGAAGTTGATACATCATTGCCTGGATCTGTTTTTGATTACAGTCAGCTGAACAGATCATACTTGCAAGATATGAGACTTGCTGAGCGGGAAAAACTTGAGATGGATTTCAAGCAAAGAATGGAGGCTTTTGTTGCTGAAATTGAACGGACAGCTCCGAACTTGAAAGCACTAGATCAGTATGAAGCTTTACAAATAAAAGAAAAGGAAGTCACTGAAAAATTTGAAGCTGTCAGGAAGGAAGAGAAAGAAGCTTCTGATAAATATAATGCTGTCAGGCAAAGGAGGTATTTAAAATAGAGTAATCGCTCGTATTTATTCTTACAAATTACCTTTTGATAGGGTGTTATTCGTGATAGTTTTCATTATGTTCTTAAGTGGACTTTCTATAGAATTTTAGATGTCAACTTTTCAATCCTTGAATTGTTTTTCTGCCTTGCTAAGTGCAAGTAAATTTCATACTTCCAAATCCACTACTGTGGCATCAAAATATATTCTGGCTTTATATTTATATAATTTATATTTTTGTGACGTATGAAGGTATAGTTGGCTGATTGGATCTTGTCTTATATGGATTTCAATAAATTTTTCCAATCTAAAACATTAAACTTTTCATGCCAGCATTTTGTTATGTTGCTATGACAAAATCTAAATCATGAATGCATGAAGTTTTACGGTAATAGTTGGAATCAAACTTTACTGCATACTTGTTCTTTTATTTGTAAATAACATGTGTAACCTGAATCTTAATTTTCTAGGAAACGTAAATGTTTATACCTAATTGCTTATAATTATTGCTTTGATAAAATCTGACGAACTTGAAATGCAGGTATGAGCTGTTTATGGAGGCTTTTGAGCACATTTCTACAAACATCGACAGAATTTACAAACAACTAACAAAGAGTCATACGCATCCACTTGGTGGAACAGCCTACCTGAATCTTGAAAATGAGGATGAGCCCTTCTTGCATGGAATAAAATACACCGCCATGCCACCCACAAAGCGCTTCAGGGATATGGACCAGCTATCAGGTGGGGAGAAAACTGTTGCTGCACTCGCCTTGCTCTTCGCTATTCACAGGTATCATTTCCAAGACAAGGTAGATGTAAATTATGTGGTATCCTTCCTTGAGGCACAGATTAAGATAGCTTTCATAAAGCCTGTGCTGGTGAAACTCTGACGTGATCTAGCTAGGATGTCTAAGGCTTCGTTTGGGATGGTTTTTTACTGCTTCTTAAATCGACTTTCTTGTATAAAAATTTTAATTTTTGTATTAAAAAGCTGTTTTAAGAAACAGTGAAAAAGCCATCCCAAACGAAACCTAAATTGGGCTTTCAAAAACCCTTTTTGCTGCTTTGTCGGTCTAGTTTAATGGCTTGAAGAACCTTTTTACCGGCAACTTATTCTAATTGTCTTCTGTGCCATAATTGCAGTTACAAGCCATCTCCATTCTTCATCCTTGATGAAGTAGACGCAGCACTGGATAATTTAAATGTTGCCAAGGTTGCTGGGTTCATCAGATCAAAATCATGCAGCGGGGCTAGGATTGAACAAGACGGCGAAGCTGGGTGTGGCTTTCAGAGCATTGTTATCTCTTTGAAGGATACCTTCTATGACAAGGCTGAAGCATTGATTGGAGTTTACAGAGACTCTGAGAAAAGGTGGCTTCGCTTCTTCATCTCTTATTTACTACCTTGGAACCTCTGTACAACTTAATAACGCTA
Source organism: Dendrobium catenatum (assembly GCF_001605985.2). Lineage (NCBI taxonomy): Eukaryota > Viridiplantae > Streptophyta > Magnoliopsida > Asparagales > Orchidaceae > Dendrobium > Dendrobium catenatum. The sequence goes on along the minus strand of NW_021318963.1, from coordinate 282,141 downwards.
ATCCATGAACTTGTGATTTGTGCAGCTGTTCACAAACATTAACATTTGACTTGACCAAGTATAGGGAAACCTGAATGAACTTTAGGAGTTCAGATTGGAGCCTCGTTACTGTAAATGCAGGTGACATTATAATGAATGGTGATAGTTATTGGTTCGTCTTCTATAGCTTCTGAAAATGGTATGTACTATAGCTGATTGTTGTCTGTACTTACCGTTTAACTCCCTATGTATAGGTTTGTGATCAAGTTTCGACTTTACTTATTTAATTCAACCTATTTTGGTGGCTTAGCTTTTGACGAGGATTCTTTCAAATTCCAATTTGATCGCTTTCGTTTTACTTGATCGAAGTTAGCTCAGGGCTTACTTGGTTGCTATAAACACCAAAATTGTTACAAACTCAATATACACACAACCTCAATCAAAAATATTTTTGAAGATCACACTCTAATAGGTCCATTCATACAAATGAAGTTCAAATAATTGTAATGTTTACATTCTCTTTGTGGCTATTTGTAACAAGGAATTGTATGCTTAAATTTAGATCTATAGAAAATAGCTTTCTTCTTGGAAGTTCTGTTTTCTATTGTGAAGACCAGTCTTCCTGGTTCGTGAATGTAAAATGAGTTCCTTGCCGGTTTCTCGAGCTTCTTCTCCACTTTTATGAGTATCTTATATGAGCCTTCGTCATCTGGAATGAACTCCTCTCTGTACAGAACCTCCCATCCTACAACTATGATATCCCAAAGCACTGTTACTCCTGCCTGACATTAAATGCAAAGTTTTAATGTGCAAATATTTCATAATAATTGATATAAATATATGCATCATAAGAGTAAGACTTCATTTGGAATAGTTTTTTTACTGCTTTATAAAATTATTTTTTAGTATAAAAATTTACTTCTTGACCGTCCATCTTTGTCTCAAGAAAGTAACAAAGAAGCTGTCCCAAATAAAACCTGGAATGATTTTTTTACTGTTTCTTAAAGCAGTTTTTTAATACAAATTTTTTGTATAAGAAAACTATTTTAAGAATCATTAAGAAAGCCTGTAAGATACAAAATTGCTAGCTAAATCTTACCAGCTTATAGCAAATATGGCCTTTAGAGAAGTCAGTTAATAGAAAGATCGGCTACTACCCTTAAAAAATTACCTCTACGATTGGAATTTCAACATGAGTTATCTTTCCTCCCTTCACAAAGGTCTCTGAAACTCTCCCATCCTCAGCTAGAAACTCATCGTCGTTTTCTCGCTTAAAACCACCGTATTGGATTGGTATATTCTCTGGGTCAATGTATCTATATATTTCACAAGAACAAAATTAGTCGTATGTTTCCAATAAGAAATAATGCGTTAAATTTAGTATGTTATCATTCTTACCTCAACAGAGTTTCAGTGACTTTATAAGGCCGAGCAAACACAAATTTGCTTTCAGTTCTTTGAGTGAGCAATGGTGAGAACAAAGCTCTGTAGGTGTAGTGTCGAAGTGAAATATTCAGAAAAATCTGAAAAAGCAAAATTATCATAATTAGCTGTATATAGATCATCAAAACTTCTACAAAGAGCCATGCCTTTGCAACTTTTAAAAACTAAGCAATCATTTAATTATTATAATGGAACCTATTTCTCCATAGTTGAGCAAAATGAGAGATTTAGTACTGCACTATAGAGGCAAGGGGTCCTCATGCACTAGGTATATTATTTTTTACCATTGCTGCGTCCTGGAATATTCTTAGCAGTAGAGAAATATAAAGTTTAATGTATTAGCTATGTACGAAGATCCAGCACACAATCAGATAAAAGAGATGGTGTAGCATTCATAAGAGACACCAGAGTTTTTATATGGAAAACCTTAAAAAGGGGGAAAACCACGGGGCCTTTGCCCAGCTTGAATGAATCCACTAGTGTTTGCAGCCAATTGCAAATCGGGGTGTCAATATTGGACCACACCTAAAAACTCGACCCGAACCCAACCCAAAATTTTTGGGTTTGGGTTGACCCAAACCCGAAGCGGGTCAGGTTCGGGTCCGAAAAATCGATCTGTTTGCAAAATAAAGTTGGGTTCGGGTTGACTCGAGAACCCGGGAATGACCCAAAAATCGGCCCTGCTCACTCTGACCTGCCTTGCCTGAGTCTGCCCATCTGCCCCGCGGCCCCGCATACCCCGGATGCTCTGCTTGCCCCGGCTGCCCTGCCTGCCCCGCGGCCCGTCTGTCTGCGTCGCATCGAGCCCATCAAGTCGCATCGTGTCGCATCGAGCCATCAAGTCGTCGCTTGCACCATCGCCCGCTTCCTCCTCTAGTCCTCCCCTATTTCAATGAAGAATGATGGTTTTATTTATAGTGTTTTGAAAGTGGCATGGCCAATAAATAAGAAGGATATCAATATCAGTTGGGAGTGATTTGAATGGACGACTGATATTGATTCCCTTGATCATGGACCATTTATTAGGCATTTGAATGTCTTAATGGTTTCATAATTTGGCAATCTTGGGCTCGTTGGATTCTTCTCTTCAAGTTGCTCGATTTGACTATAAGCATGTAACATTTGGAAATCTTTTGTTCATCAAATTTATGGTTTGAATCTCCGGATGGTGGGGAAATGATGATAAACCCGATCAAGATCTCATGGTTCCGTCATCCTAGGTCATCATGGTCCTTGGTCTACTTAGTCAGAGGAGTTAGTCGACCCAACCTGACAAAAGGATTTTTATCGGCATCCATAGGTTGCTTTGTCCTAGGATACCTTGTAGACCTGAGGTGAATATTTGTCTAAGGAGACAATTTTGAATCCACCTTAACTAATAGAGGGTTGTATGCCCTATTAATCATATCCTATTGATTTATTACTCAATGATTTAATGTTGTTGAGAAACATATGGGCTCTGATCATGACTGTAATTTAATGGTGTAATTTTGTAGCAAAACCATCCGATCATAATTGTTTACTTGTAATGCCATTTGACAACAGCTTTAAATAATTATCATGAGGATTACATAATTATAATAACAATATTATTATTATTATTATTATTATCATGAGGATTTTGGAAATGACTCAGAGACTCATTCTAAAATTCGTGCATTGATACCTCGATTTGCGTGTGTTTTCTCAAAATCTGAACATTTTGCCTCGGAATAAGCTTAAATTTCTCCATGCGGATTTCATTGGTCAAAATTAAAGTTCATTTTATGTATTTTTAGCGTTCCGAACGCAATAGCAAAGTTCATTTTGCGATCGAAGGTCGTTTGGGAAACGTCGAGCGTTAATTTTCGGTGTCAATCATCTATTTTGACCATTCTCACCCGGTTTGATTGCTAGGGGTTCCCTCTAAGGCTAATTCGATGCTCCAATCGCAACAATATTGTCCGTTTTGCGATTGGAGATCGTTCGACCTTTCAAGTAATACGCCGCGCCGATACGCGTCACTTCAATCACCCAATTTTCCCTTGTTTTGTGCGTCTTTAGTGTAGAGGTCAACAATATCATGAAGCATTAAAAATATAACAAAAGCCGAAAAAAAAATGAACTGGAGTTTTATTCTGAATCTCAATATTTGTGCAGAAATTTAGATAATGAAAGTATGAAGCTGTAAATCTCATAAATAAATAAGGTTTAAAAGATATGTATGAATTTTCAACAACCAAACGATCCAAACTTATCTGAGTTGTTAAATTTAAGAGAAGCGCCTATGTAATGAAATATAAATTCCAATAAACAAAGTTCTTACATTTTTAAAGATGAACTCGGGATAGTTGTCCTGAAAGATCTTGATCATCTTCTCAATAGTATTTCTCAGCTCCTTCATAGAAGACCCAAGCAAATCCTTAAGATCTATGACCTGCACCATGGCTGAAGCCTTTCCAAGCTTGAAGCTGAGAAGCTCCTGAATTCCTCTCTCCATGAACTGAACCCTCCACCTCAAAAACCTCTCCTGCTTCTCTCTGCTCCCAAATGCCTCATCGTACAGCCCACCCTTCCTTAATGATCCATACACATTGTAACAAACAGGGTGCCCTTCCCTATCAAATCCATCCATATATGCAGTTCCCATAAAATATTCTGAATCCAAGTTTTCTTTCAGGATTTCATCTACACCATTCTCATTTCTCCACCTCAATGTTCTCTGAATCATTTCAAAAGTTTCACATAGCTTGAATTCTCTTGCTCGAAGGAATTTAAGAAGGATGGTGTCAAGGCAATCATTTGATTTTGAAGGAAGGAGAGGGACACCCCAAAGAGAAATTTTGCTATTTTCTGATGTGGAAGTGACTTCATTAGTAGAAATAGAATAGGAAGCAATGCGAGGTTTAAGAATGGTGCTTCTTTTCGGAGCTTGAGAGTTTGGATCGAGGAAGAGAAGGCGGTTTCTTTTGATGGATTCTTCGAGCTTGAGCTTGAGATCATGCAGGGTCTTCTTCTCGGATGGCTTGAGTTCTTCCAAGGCCATGCTTGGGAGGAAGGAGAAGAGAAGAGTAGAAGGAAGCCGTCGGTTTTGTTTTTCTTTTCTTGGAGAAGAGATAGAGGTCTCAATTGAAGAATATGCTTAAAGAGGGGGGATGGCAATTGGCATGGAAGGTTGGAGAATAATTTGTGAGTTTTGGTTGTTGAAGTGTTCAAACATTATAGGCTTTTACTATTTTGGAATGATGATGAAGGTGTTTTCTAAAATTGAGCAATTCTTAGCTTTTTTTATTAATTTTAAGAATTTTGAAGTATTTGGCTTTCTGATTTAGGGGTTTTTTGGTTGGAATACTTTATCGTGTAAAATATTTTAAAATACAGGAGTTTTGACAATTTGGTGCTTGATTAGATGAAAGCAAAAAAAAACAAAATAAAATAAAATAAATAGTGTAAATCATTCTAAAAATATTTTGAATATTGTTAAAAATTATTATCATTGTTATCAACCAACGTCACCATATAAAAAAATAAAAAGAATAAATTTTAAAATGTCAAATATATTTATTTATATTAATCAAATAAAATAAACATGACAATTAAAAATAATCCTAAATGGCCCCTTAGTGTGGGCAAATTATTGGGTCAGGTGATCGGAGGCGAAAAATAAGTTCGGACATCCAATAAAAATTTGTCGTGTCAGCTTGCGCTTTAGTTGCGCTTTTTGACTTGCGCTTTAGTTGCGCTTTGGTTGCGCTTTAGTTGCGCTTTTTGACTTGCGCTTTAGTTGCGCTTTGGTTGCGCTTTAGTTGCGCTTTGGTTGCGCTTTAGTTGCTTGTCTCTTCTTTTCTGAGTCCTTTATGTTTTGCCAGCACCTGTTTTCTTGCTTATTGTTGTCTTTGTGTATATTTTCATTACTTGTAACTTAAACTTTATCTTTTAATTCATGGGTCTTGGACCCCGGGTTTACCCAAAAAAAAAGTCAATTGACACTACGTTGCACAAAACAGGTTCTATATACTCTGACGCTACACAAAAATCACCAAAAATATTATCTACTTACAAAACGTACTTCACCAATGCACTCAAAATATCAAAATTAACGAATATACCCTTTATGCCCGGCTCCATTAGGTGAAGAAAACGACGAATAATTATTAGGTACGGAGTGCAGATCGGGAGAGCACCGTCTGCACAGACACAAAGTACCAAGCGGTACCTAGTGGTACCCAGCGGTACCGAACGGTATCTAGCTGGATTTTATACTAGTGTGCAGACGGTTCTCCCCGTCTGCACTCCGCACCTAATAATCTCTCATGACGGTGTGTCTGCGTTGGAAAATTATTAGGTCCGGATACCAGATGTAAAAATATGTCTGGTGTCCAATAAAGTATTGACATGTGAAATATACACATATTCGAGAAATTGTTGTAAAGTGCAGATAAAATACAGTTAAAGCGCGGTTAAAATGCAGATAAAATGTAGTCAAAACGTAATAAAAAAATGCAGTCAATACAAAATCCACGTGACAATTTTTAATTGAATATATGTCCGATGTCCGGACGTAATAATTTTTCGTCTTCATTAGCCTCAATAAAAAATTCAACCATGGTACGATGCATTTTTCATTGTTTATGATTGATAACTACAAGTAATCTTTTTTCAAATAAGAACCAAAATATCCTTTCACCAATACTATAAGTAATTCATTCAATTCATTAGAAGTGAGTATAAAAGCTCCAGAAATTATCCGAATCTACTAAGAATTCCTTCGAGCTAACATTGGCGCATTAGTTATTGTATTACAACTCAGGATTAGTCACTACTGTTGCCATAAGGCCTACATCCCAAATTTTATTTGCATTAAAATAAGATTTTATTTGGGACAACTTCACTGTTCTTTAAAAGCAACTTTTTAATACAGTTTTTTTTTAAATTAAAAAATTTTGTATTAAAAACTGCTTTAAAAACAGTAAAAAACTGTCCCAAAAAAATCTAAGACATTGCATAAGACCTATGTTACAATCATCCTATACTACTAAGTTTCTCTCAGATAAAAATCAGAAAAAAAACTTTGAAAATAACTTAAGAAAGTTAATCAAATCTCTGCGCTAGCATTACATTTCTATAATTCAATTGACATCGATGAAGATAGGCTGAGATTCCACCGTCCTTCGAGGGAAATCCTCATCAAAATCCAGTGTCAGCGTTGTTAACCTTTCTGTTCCATTTTTTAACTCCTCCATAACAGTTAAGACAAGAGAGCTGAATGAACTAGTGATGGTACACAAGCAAAATACATGTAGAAGTTCATAGAATCTACATTATTTCAAAACATCAGAAGTACACAACTGAAACAGGAACGAAAAAAACTAAAAATAGTCTCTAATAAACATAAATTTTTCATATACAGTGAAAATAATAAGAACCTTATAATCATTAGAATAACTAAAACAGAAGCCTCAGTCTTTCTTATCAGCGCTGCTACTCTCATCAAGAACAGAGTCACTGTTCTTGGTATGAAGAATGTTTCTCTCTTCTTCCTTTTCACCAGAAACAGAAACTTTCTGTTGTTCTGAGGTAACCAAATCACCATGAACCTGTTCAGCAGCTGGAGTATGAATTAATTCAAGCTTGGCATAATTTGCCAAGACCTGCTCAAGCTCATCATGCAGATTCAAAGCTTCAAATAGCATTGATTCATCATCAGTAGTTGTTTCTATGATTCTCCGCAGAACAGGCTGGTATTCCTTACACTTTTCTGCCATGCTTATTAACAGCTCATCCTACATTACAAGCCAAGCATGCGTCAGTGCAATGCACACAAAGATAAAACAAGAGCAATGATTTGCGATCTGATTCCAACAGTAGAATCAGGGCAAATTATTTGGTGCGGAGTCCGGAGTCCGGACGTAGCATTACGTCCAGACTCCAATTAAATTTGCACACGTTTAATACGGACACGTGGATATTTACTGTGCTTTTTGTAAGGAAAATTTTTTAGAAATTTAAAACGTGTAATTTGCTGCCCTTTTGTTGCGCTTTTGCTATTCTTTTGCTGCGCTTTCACTTTGTTGCGGTTGCACTGCACTTTCACTGCGCTTTTACTACGCTTTTATTTTTGCTACTCTTCGACGAGAAATAAAATCACCTAAAAAAATTAAATCCAATTAAATCTCCACGTGTCTGTATTACATGTGTACAAATTTAATTAGTCTAGACATAGAGCTACGTCCAGACTCCGCACAAAATAATTTGCCCATAATCAGAGTGTGAAAAGTTGAAATTTTAGAGAATAGTAGAGGTATTTTATAAATATTAGAGAACAGAAATATTTGTACACGTGTAATACGGACACGTGGATATTTACTGTGCTTTTTGTAAGGAAAATTTTTTAGAAATTTAAAACGTATAATTTGCTGCCCTTTTGTTGCGCTTTTGCTATTCTTTTGCTGCGCTTTCACTTTGTTGCGGTTGCACTGCACTTTTGCTGCACTTTCACTGCGCTTTTACTACGCTTTTATTTTTGCTACTCTTCGACGAGAAATAAAATCACCCTAAAAAACTAAATCCAATTAAATCTCCACGTGTCTGTATTACACGTGTACAAATTTAATTAGAGTCTGGACATAGAGCTACGTCCGGACTCCGCACCAAATAATTTGCCCATAATCAGAGTGTGAAAAGTTGAAATTTTAGAGAATAGTAGAGGTATTTTATAAATATTAGAGAACAGAAATGAATTGCTGACCGAAACTTTCAAACTGAGGCAAAAAAGCTTGCTCAAGATGCAAGCATCAAGGCATTTATTGCAAAGTGTACCAGAAAAATGAGCATCATTGGCCATGATAGTTTATAAAGAAAAGTATCGTTAACTAAGAAATAATGCAAGAACAAACAAAACAAAACCATGGTTAAATAATGGAACAAATATTACAATCACATACAACAATAATAGCAGCTTTATCAGAAGCATGCAGCTTCATGAATGCTTAAAAATTATTCTTTTCGTGAGCTGCATTGGGTTTTAATTCTTCTTAATTCCTCTTTAGTCTTCGCAGTTACCCGACAAGAAGCCCAGGAAGAACCTGAACCGGTAACAGCTTTCATTATACCGTCATGAATCATCTTTGATCACATTATTTGCTGAGAACACATTTTGGGCTCCGAAAATTCGGCCCCGGCCTCCGCCCGCTGTTGCTTTTCTTTTCGGGGGGAGTTTTAACGCATTAAGTTCCGAGGTAAATTTTGGAAGGCAGATGGATTTGTAGATAAGACACTACCCAGAGATTTCGCCTTCATTTTTGCGAGGACTTTATGATCTGAGTTCTGGTTTCCTATAGGCGCAAACCCCTATAGTTAATTACCCCTCTCGATCACGAGAGAAAACTTTTGATTAAGACTAGTCGTCAATCAGATACGTAGAATATACGTGTTATCTGGCATATAGTAGAAGCATGGGTATAGAAATGTGGAAATTGGAAAGTTGGATTATTTGATATTTAAAATAGAAATTTCACAATCTTGCACTTAAAGCGGATGGTGGGGGAATGGATAATAGACCCGATCAAGATCCCATAGTTCTGTCGTCCCGGGCCATCGTGGTCCCTGGTCTACTTAGTCAGAGGAGGTAGTCGACCCAACCTGACAGAAGGATCCTTGTCGGCAGCCATGGGTTGCTTCATCCAAGGGTACCTTGTAGACATGGGTTGAATGTTTGTCTAAGGGGACAAATTTTAATCCACCTTACTTAACAGAGGGCTTTGTATCCTATCGATCATATCCTATTGATTCATATCTCAAGGATTTGATGACACTAAGGAACGTATTGGTTCTGGCCATAACTGGTATTTCGTGGCACCATTTGGCGGCAAAACCACTCGGTTCAGAGGGCCCCGGGTCATAACCGTTTACCTGCAGTGCCATTTGGCGGCGAAACTGCCGGTTAGAGGACACGTACCACGCCCTTACTGGCAAGAGATTGTCTTGAGAATGGATCCTAGTGATATTTTCTACTAGGCATTTGGCTCTTTGTGAGCTAGAGTAAATTTTAATTTCCGTTTTTAAAAATGGGTTGGGTTCGGGTTGACCCGAACAGTGCTGGGTCAGTTCCGAGTTCGACCCGAACCTGACCCGCTGACCCGAATTAACACCCCTAGTAAATTTTAATTTGTCCACCCCTGCAAACTGTTGCAGAGGGTGCATGGGTTTTTCTTTAAGTGATTTAATGGTTAGATTTCAATTTTAAATATTTTGGATTCTAATGATTTTTTGAAATCTTGGATTTTTGGATATTTGGGACGGCATTTGGAATATTTGTGAATGGACCCCTCCGGTTGATATTTGCATTCAACACGGCCATCATCGGAGTGTTTAGGGTCATTTTCATTTAATTAAACCTTGTCGACCCTATCAACTTGCCGATAGGGGATCGGGTTTCGTAGACTTCATGCCTTTATTAGTGAATTTTCATTGTTATAGGCCTTGAAGGCCTAATATGAATGTATTAAAACAAATATATTGGTCGCCGCAACCGTATATTTGTTTGATGGTTCGAACTCTGTCGACTTTTATTGATCCGCATAGAAGGATCGGGTTTGAACTTGAATTCAATTATCAACCCGCGCAGCATCCCTAGACGTCACGTGTACTTATAACACGCTCGACGGGGCCCATGCGGGTGTTTGGGGGCATTTTGTAATTATTTATTGAACCTTGTTGATTCTCTACATGCTTAGGAAGATCGGGTTCAAATTTATTGACCCGCATAGCATCTCTAGGCGTCACATGTATTCCTACAACATGCTCGCCGGGGCCCATGCGGGTTTGGTGATTTCCCTTATCATTTTTTGTGTACCTATGTGCATACAAATTACGGTGCATGTGTGAGAGCATTTTCAGATATTTGTAAACGTCTTCTGTCCGCTTGCATGAATATTGCGGATCCGATGGCGTGGCGTAGCAGCTTCTGAATAGAGTTGTCTGCTGCATTGCACAGGTAGACTGTTGTGCACTACATGTCTCTTTTTTGCAGTCGGATCATAGTGCACTAACGAATCTCCTGCTTTTGGATATAGGTGAATCGTAGCGTTGCCACCTGATTGCAATAAGATATTTCATTGTTCAAATATAGACTCCCTTTTCTCATTCACCGAGAGGTCATTCTTGAAATTCATGATTGATGACTTGAAAGGAACTCCTTCAAAGATTTGTCATTTCCGGTGTTTGTGGATGTCGGAACTGTTTTCTTCCTAAGTATAGAATCAAGAAGAGATTTTGGAACACCAGGAAGTTTAGTTCGAATTAATTCAAACATCTCTTCCATTCTGCCAGGAGATGTCCTCCGTATATCGAGTCGTCTTCATACCCGACGTACTAGCAGCATCTCAATCACCGCTGTTGTAGGTGCTATATGTACTTGTGTCCACAGTGATTCATTGTGCTTACGAGGTACCCATTGTTGTTATCCACAAGCACTATATCAAGTATTACTGCTTGCGTGGAGTGTTATATGTATGACAAATTTCCTACAATAACCCGCAAGGACTGGCATTTGTTGTAGTCCTTTGGCATTTGTCTTGTGGATAATATTTTGAGTGTATCACAAACTTTCTACAATCACCCATAGACATTTGCATTCACTTCATATTATCTGCCTCCACCTGCAGTAGATGGATGTATTTATTGATCATTGATAGAGCATTGATTGCAAGGATGTTATAACGTCCATTGCTTGTTGTTGATTAGCACTCATAAGCTTGTGATTGTGGCGAATCTCCCTTCACCGCCAACAAGTGTTTGTATCTACAATAAATTTTCTTAGACTTGCTTATATTCCTCCTTCATTGATGTGAGAAAAGAATCCGGGGGATGGGGGACCCGAGGACCTCCGCCCACAAAAATAGGGTAAACAGCCTTGACTAGATAAAAGAAAAGGACTCCTATGTAATTAAACGAACAAACTCTTACATTTCAAATAAAAGAAAGACTTAGAAATCAAAAAGACTTACAAACAACGACTTAAAAACTTTGAACTCTTCTTAAACTTGACTCTAATAAAGGACACCCTAAACTTGCTTTCCAAAAAAAGAAGGAAACAGATGAGGTGGTCACTTGCGGAGAGACGAAAGAGGTTAGAAGCCGAGAAGAATGGTGGAAAGAGCTCGCAAGATTTCCAAAGCGGTGGAAGAAGGTGGACAAAGCTCACAAGCTTCTCCAAGAAAATCTCAAGGATTTCTTTTCCAAAAATTCATATATCTCTCTTTAAAACATTACATAACCCCTCATATTTATAGGTATGAAAGGGGGAATACAAACAGCCACACAAATTGAATTCCCATAGGAATCCAAACATCACAAGCCACGAAAAAGCCCCCTGCTTTTCACGGGAAAACAGCCCGGCCAGGGAACCGAATAAGCAGCCACAAGAACCAAAGAGGCCCGCACAGAACCGAGGATATTGACCATTACATAGTGCTTAGCTTTGTATTACAA
>NW_021318963.1:245934-269937 GCF_001605985.2 Dendrobium catenatum | reverse complement strand
ATTTTATCAGGCACATCAATGGCATGCCCTCATACAACAGGTGTTGCCGCCTATGTCAAATCATTTAATCCATCTTGGTCTCCAGCAGCCATAAAGTCTGCTCTCATCACCACTGGTATTACTAATTTGACTTTTGCAATCATAAGTACATGGATAACAAATGCAATGTCAATTTATATTTTATTAATTTTATCTTGATGAATTAACATTAAAATTTAATTATTAATTCTCTCAGCCTATGTGATGAGCTCAACAAAGAATGCTGAGGCAGAACTTGCTTATGGGGCCGGTCACATAAACCCACTCGCAGCTTTGAGTCCTGGTCTTATATATGATGCTCAAGAGATAGACTACATCAAAATGCTATGTGGTGAAGGCTACTTCACTACAATTCTAAGACTTGTCACTGGAGATCAGAGCAGTTGTGCCTCTACAAATAATGGAACGGTTTTAGATCTCAATTATCCTACATTTGCTCTGCAAACTCAACATGGAAAGTCTTTTTCAACTTCTTTCCGAAGAATAGTCACTAATGTGGGAGTGCCAAATTCCACTTACTACGCTATTATTAATGCTCCTTCTAGCCTCAAGATCAACGTTGAGCCGAAAGTTTTATCTTTTGAAGCTCTTATGGAGAAGAAATCATTTTCAGTCAAACTTGAAGGAGTTGCTTACGAGACCATTATCTCGGGTGCTTTGATTTGGAGTGATGGTACTCATAATGTTAGAAGCCCAATTGTTGTGTATACTAGCCAAAATTAACGTTCTCATTCTCTGTGAGAATTTATCATATTTTCTATTAATGATTATATGCTTTTTCAAAGTCAACTAATGTTTTTGCTTTCTTAGCGATTATGTCTACATTCCTACTGATGATGTAATGCATTATATGTTGAGGAAGGACGTTGTTTTCTTAATCATTTTTTCATGTCATATTTTCTTTTCTCTTAGTTCTTATTACAGTTTTACGAGTTCTATTTTCATTTATTCAAAAATATATGATAAACATTGCTAGGAATAACCACCTCATGAACAAGCCTAGCAACTCATTATTAATGTAAAGCAGTAAAATAAAGGATCCCTCATTACTCAAATAGGCTATGCTAAAGAAGTTATCAAGAAAGTTACATAAATATTAAGGCTTTGTTATACTATAAATTTACCATAAATTGTTTATGATTTTATTTATTTATCATGGACTATCTAAAGATGTTGATCAGCATTAACGTATCAAATATCATAAATTAAATAAATATGATATGCATACTATAATAAATTTAATTCCTCTAAAAGAGAAATAGAAAATTAAATATTACAAAAGTGATATTTTCAATAGGTTAACTCGTAGGATATAATTCAATTGTCTCTTTTAAAACTAGAAGCCTTTTATTTATTAGTTTTTGACTATTCGTGACCCCCCTTTTATTTTCATCTTTTCATTTTAGTTTAACCACAAAAAAAAAGATACTTAATGCGCATGTTTTTATTTATTTATTATTTTATTAAAAGAGTATATTTTGGCATGTCATATAAATATTAGATACTTTAATCTTATAAAATATTGATATATCTTGGTTTATCAAGTGTCTATTTTATATTGTTTCCTGGTAGAAAATTTGCATCCATATAGTAGAAGTTTATGTCCTAATTTTGAACAAGAAATCAGCCATTGCAGAAAATTCCTATAGGTGACAAACATTTTACGTGGAACCTACAAAAAAGGGAAAGAATTATGGGTAATTGAAAGACCCATTATAAATAGTAGATACCAGATTCATCCCTTCCTCAAAATTAAAGAAGATATCATAAAGTTTCCTTTTAAGTATTTTAAAAATCAAGTGTTCAAAAATTAACTTGATACTGATTTCTCTTTTATCCAGGCTCTGGTGTCGGAAGAGGACAATTATTTGCTCACTAAAACTTCCTCTGTTGAGGAGATTTGGGATAATTTAAATAGTATGAATTCTGACTCTGTTGCTGGTCCCGACGGATTTACTAGTAAGTTCTTCCAAAAATCTTGGGAAATTATTAAGGATGATCTTATTAGTGTTGTTGTTGATTTCTTTAATGGTTCTCAGTATCCTAAATTTTTCACTACAACTTCTATTGCTCTTATTCCTAATGTTCACAATATTAATTTTTGGAATGATTATAGGCCTATTAGTTTGTGTTCCTTTCTCAATAAACTGATTTCTAAAATTTTAATGGGGATACTTGCTCTTATTCTTCCCAAAATTATTTCTCTGGAGCAGTTTGGCTTTGTTAAAGGTAGATCTATATTTGATAATGTTTTACTTGAGCGGAATTAATTCATGATTTGGATAAGAAGGTTATCGGTGGGAATATTGTTTTTAAAATGGACATAACTAAAGCTTATGATAACCTTAATTAGGAATTTCTTTATGTCATTTTAAAGTTATTTGGGTTTAATTCTCAATTTATTACTTTGATAAAAAATAGCATTGAATTTTGTAACTTTTTTTTTATTATTAATGGTAAACTTCATGATTTTTTTCGTTCTTCTCATGGGCGTAGACAAGGTGATCCCTTATCTCCTGCTCTTTTCATTATTGCTATAGAATTTTTATCTCGTGGCCTCAACCAATTTTTCAGAATGCATCCTAAATTGTATTATCGGACAGGTGGTTTTTTGCCCCTGACCCATTTGAGCTTTGCATATGATTTCATTATATTTACCAATGGGTCTATTAAAACGGTTCAAATGCTTTTCAGTTTTCTTGAAAATTTTCAGAACACTACTGGTTTAACGTTTAACAAATCTAAAAGTTTGTTTATTATGGCTAAATCTTTTGCTGCTTCTCGCATCCATAGCATTGAAAGGAACACTAGTTTAATTAAAGAGTCCCTTCCTATGAAATATTTGGGTACTCCTCCATTTAAAGGTAGGAAAAAGCCATTCCTTTTTTATGACATTTTCTCCACCATTCAGAAGAAACTTACTGCGTGGGCTTTCAATTACTTATCTTATGGTGGTAGACTTGTTCTCATTAAACATGTTCTTTGTTCTATTCCTGTTTATTTGCTCCACACTTTGGCCCCTACTGTTAATGTTTCGAGAAGGTTAGAGGCTCTTTTCAACAAATTTCTTTGGGGTTCAAAGGAAGGATCTAATGCTATTATTTGGGGCTTTTGGAAAAATTGTTCTGGGACTTTGGAAGAAGGAAAACTTCGGTTTAGAACCATAAAAGACATGGCTAAAACTTTTAATCTTAAATTATGGTATAATTTTAGAGCCAACAAGAGTCTTTGGGCCAAGTTTATGGTTACTAAATATTGTGGCATCAAGCATCCTTTAATTTTCTCTTTTCGAATTGGTGATTCCAAAAACTGGAAAGACTTTGCAATGTCAAATGGGAAGCTGAGGAGTTAATTCGATGGGGCTTAGGTGTTGGCAATATTCATTTTTTGTCAAGATAAATGATTAGGTAATTTTTCTATTGATAATCTTTTATATACGCGTTCTATTTCCCATTGTAAAGTTAAGGATTTTTTTTCCAATTGGAGATGGAACCTTGATTTACTTTCCACTACGGTGCCAGATTTTATTATCAATTTAATTTGGAAGATTACTATTCATGTTGAGATGGATGATTGTATTTTGTTTAATTGTTCCAAAGATGGTAAATTCAGCTCTAAACAAGTTTGGAAATTAATTAAACATGCTCATCCAACTAATTTTATTAATGTTGCTTTCTGGCATACTAGTATTCCTCCTACTTATTCTTTTCTGACTTGGAGAATTTTACATAGTTATGTTCCTGTGGACTCAATGCTTATCAAGAAAGGTCTCTATATTGTTTCCAAGTGTCAGTGTTGCTATCACACTGAAAATTTACTCCATGTTTTCTTTTAAGGTCCTATTGCTATGAAAGTTTGGATTCACTTTGACAACTTGTTTAAAGTGTTCTCAACTTTTCATTTTACTTCTATCAATGAGGTGTTAAGTGAATGGTTTACTAAACTGAAAGGCCATATTCGTAATAGCATTCCTGTCTTGATATGTTGGTATATCTGGGTTAGTAGAAATGCTTCTAAACATGAGAATGTCTATATGGATGCGAGCACGATTATTTACAAAATTAAGCATAAAATTTTTCAATTGTATGTTGCGAAGCTTTTAAAACATGACTCTTTTAAAGGTTACCATCATCTGCATGAGGAATTTGGTTTGAATTTCTCTACTACTATTGTTGTTTCTAACAACAGGATTATTTACTGGACTAAACCTATGGTGGGGTGCTTCAAACTCAATACAGACGGTGCTAAAAACATTACTGAGGCAGGTTGTGGTGGCATTATTAGGGATACTAGGGGTTTTGTCATTAAAGCATATGCGGGTCCCTCTAATGCTACTAATGTTATTCAACCTGAGTTGGATAACCTTCTATATAGGATTCATCTTTGTAATTCTCTTGGGATTAATAACCTATGGGTGGAAGTGGACGCTATGCTTATTATTCATTACATTAAAGGTAAATCTTCTGCTAATTTAGATAACTTCTATAGTCTTAGAGATATTAAACATCTCCTGTCTCTTACGTCCTTTAAAATTTCTCATATTTTAACAGAAGGGAATGCGGTGGCCGATTTTCTTACAAAAAGGGGTTGTAAATTAGATAACTTTGTGGAGTTTGAGGAACATAACCTTCCTAAAGAAGTTAAAGGGCTTGCTAGATTAGATCGTTTGGGTTTTCCTTATATCCGGTTACTTTAGTGTTATTCTTGATTTTGCTGTTTACCCTTTCTGATTTTGCTGTGATGGATGTGGTTTTTTGTTTTCCTGGAGTTTTATGTTTCTTGTTATTCAATACGGAGCTATGTTTTGGATTGGTGTTGCTTCATTCCTCTCAGATTGGGTTGTTCCTACTGTATTTTGTTTCAGGATTGGTCTAATTTTTATTAAGCTTTTTGTGGTTGGGACTCTTTTGGATGATGATTTGGTGTTTTGTATTAGTTTGGGTGTTGATTACCGGCTCTGGAGGAATATGTTTTTGTTTTGCTATTCTTTTAGAGTTATTCTATGGTTTTTCTATATGGTTGTTGGCTGTGTAATTACTGGGATCAATGGTATGGAAGTTCGTTATTGCTGGCATGGGAGGACCAGATTTTTTGGTGTTTCCTATCTTGTTTCGCTGTGTGTGGAATTTGAGTTCAATTCTATTCAACATTTGGTTTATATGATCCAGTATACTTATTCTTTGAAAGGTGGTGATTCTATGTTTTATTTGTGGCTTGTTTCTGGTTCCTTCATATTTTGTGCCATGAGATATCTATTTCAACTCCTGCCTATTGCTCACCGTTTTGGGTACTCTTCTGGTATTTTTGCTCTGGGCAAGTCCCGGTTGCAGTGACTGCATTGGTACAATGTCTCCTTAATCAATCTCATTGAGGTTATGACTGTTAGCTTCAGGAATGTTTTTCATCAGGTATATCCTTTACCTCAATTCGGGTCCTCTTTTAGCAGTTCTGCTCTGGGCACTTCTCGGTTGCAGTCATTGCATTGCTGCACTGGTTCCTTACTTAACCTCATTCAAGTTATTGCAGTTATCTTCAGGGAAGTTTTTCTTCAGTTATATCTTTTACCTCATATTTTTTGCAAGTTTATGCATCTCTTTTCACATTATACCTGTTACAAAATTTATTTTTACTGGAGGTTCCTTTTTGTGCAGATTTGCTGCCAAAACTTGTGGTGTTACATTGGTTGCATAGAGAGTTTCTCCACCATTTTTTGGACATTTTGGAAGGTGAGTTACAATTTTTGCAGGAAGATTGTGCTGATCGTGTTAATCTTCTTCTTCCTTTTTGGGTGCTTTATTTTTGCACCGCTAGAATGTTATTAGGATTTTTTTTTATATCTTACTATCATGAACCACCGGCTCTCAGGTTTTATTTTGCTTTCTTTTGTAGCTCTTACGAGCATTAGTGAGTTGGAGGTTCCTTTTAAGGACCTTTTAATCACTTTTTTTATATTAACGCGTAGGCCCCTCTTAGGATTTTAACCAAAAAAAAAGTGTTAAAAAATGAACAGATAATACTCAAAAAAAAATTTTGATTTTCCCTATAAAGACTACAAAAGTTAGATGCCCATAGGCAAACAACTAATACCCAAAAAGTTTAAATCTTGTCAGGACTATGGAGATGATCTTGGTGATTTATTGTAGTGATCATTGGCAGCAATACCTAGCGGTGGTCATAGATTGTGATAACTGCTGGTGATCGTCGACGACGATAGTTGGTAATGGTCAGCAGTGGTGATAGCTAAATGCAAGAAAACTCTCCAGCCCTCTCTACTCTTCCTCGCCCCCTTCATGCAGATAAAAAAAGCTCTATTTATCGGCTTTTGAGGATTGACATTTTGATAATTTGAACCAAAATCCAAAATACTCCATCATTCGGTCCATATTGATTCTCTTAATCATTAAGTGTTTATTTAGCATTTAAGTGCCTTAATGATATTTAACTCAAGTGAATCTTGGGATCGTTAGATTTGTCTCGACGAGCCTCTCAACTCAGCTATAAGTATGTCAAATTTGGATATCATTTAGTCATTCAATATGCTTCAAGTATTTGATTTGATATCATATAACCTCGGATTAGGTCACTTTTGGTATCATTAGGTTCATATTGTTGAGATGTTCAATTCGACTATACATTTGATAAAATCAAAGTTCATATGATCTTGGATTTAAAGATCTCAAAAGTTTCTCAATTAAATTTTTGCCTAAAAATTCATGTAGAACATGTCAAAGTTTTATAGATATACTACAAGTCATTCTAAAATGTAAGTTTATGTATGAAGTATAGTTTATTTTCTTTTAATTTTCCGCTTTCATTTTAAATCTTAGAAAACATAGTTCCTTTTTTATTTTCTTATATTTTTAAACTTTGAAAATGTATAAATAATTAAAGAGTGCAAGTTAAAAGCATAAAAGAGGCATTATTTATCATGAATAAACTTTATCTGATGGTCTATTAGTGATGATTATATTTTTACTCTTGAATAAACTTTTAATATATTTATCATGAATGCATTCATCACATATAAAATAAAACTAAAAAATTTATTTTTTTTATAAATCAACTACTATATCAAGTTTAGAAAAAATTTTTAATGTGTGGATATTGGAATGCATAGCTTTCTATGTCATAACCATGCATCATCAATCATGGATTTCATACATAACAAATTCAAAATAATATCATTTATATTTTCTAAATTAATTAAATAAATTTTTTATTTCTGTTTCTAATAAGAAAAATAGTTATATTACTTCTAATGATAAAATATGAATCATAAAAAGAAATATCTAAACATTTATCGCATAATTGATCGATTGATATTAAATTATATTTTAAACTAAAAATAAATAAAACTTTTCTAAAACAATAGAGTTCTTGCAAATGAATCCAATGCCAATGATCTTTTCCTTTGCATTATCTTCATATGTAACATATCCTCCATCATTTGGTTATAAAGTAGTGAATTTTGCTTTATCACTCATCATGTCTTGAACATCCACTATCCAAGTTTCACATGTCTTCATTAATTTTGCTTTGAAGTCATTCCTACAAAATAAAATCAAATATTAATTTTTTAAACCCAAATATTTTTTGGTCCACATTCTAAATGAGAATATTAAAACTATCACATATAGTATGTGAAATGCTTGTATTTTTTGTGCCCATACAAAAGATGATTATTTAACATTTTGTGATCTACAAGCATAGCAATCAAATGAAATAAATTTTTTCTACCATAATAATTACACTAAATGTTAGCATTTACATTGGCTTAGTATGATGTCTACATATGTGGCATATAAGAAAAAATTTTATTTGATGTTCAGCATGATGGATCTCTATAATGAACTTATGATTTCATTCATAAATCTAGTCTTATTTTTAACAAAATGTTCTCTCTTTCAAATTTCCAAACAAGTAAAAAGATATCTAATAAAGTATATATTTTTCAAGTAATCACATTTAATTATTAATTCATTAAAATGCATATCTAAATTTTATACCTTTTTTTTAATTTTTTATTTTGTATTTAATTTTTTATATTCACCAACTAGTTCATTAAATACTTCCTGTAATTCTTCATAAAATATATCATTACACGCCACTTAAAAATCATAATAAGATTTTGCTATTGTTATAAGACAAATGTTGACCGTTTCATCTCATAAAATTAATTCATCAAAATATGATTTGGCCCATAAAAGGTTCTTCTTCTTCTTGAAGTGCTTTTCTTTATTTTCATTCTTCCTCTCAACATCCTCTCTTTCTTCTTTGAATCAATAAGATCGAGAAAATCTCCTCTTACATGTCCAAGCTTCTTGCAATGGTAAAAATGATCCCTTCAAATATTGGAAATTTTTTAGATTGAAATTTATAATATTTATATTTCTTATACATTTGATTTTTCTTCCTTACAAAGCTTCCAAGTCTTTATGAAAGCATGACCACCTTATCATTATCTTCATTTGAACTTGAGATGTTAGGGTCATCATGATCATCAATCTATAAGGCAATATAGTTTTTCCTTTCTTCTTCTCTTTCTTAATAGAGTTTTCCAACATATCCTTTTGAGCTATAATATATTCATGTGATATCAAAGAACCTAAAGGCTGATCAAGTGGATAAGTAGATAAAGCTTTATCTTTTCTAATTACAATTACTTAAGTATTCCATTCTTTAGGAAGGCATCTAAGAATCGTATAGACTAAATCTTGATTATTAATTATTCTTTCAAGAGAATATAAAGTGCTAATTATTTTTATAAATCTAGTATACATATCAAAAATGTATTCAAAAGGAGACATACAAAATAGCTCATATTTATGAACGAGTCTATTTATGTAAGCATCTCTAACCTCACTAGTCCCATAATAAGTTATAATATAATTAACTTATCTCTTCTTCTTTTTCCTTTTTTTCGCTGAATTTAACATACAAATTTTTATGGAATCATCTAGAAGAAGTATTAAAATGCAAAGCATTTATCTCATCTAACTCTCTCTTTCTGAAGTAACATAGTAATCAAAAATTTTAATTTCATTTATTTTTTTAGTAGGTGTATGATATTGTTGTGTAAGAATGTGCCACATACAAGATTCCTGTCAACTTAAAATTGTATTAATTCTCTTTTTTCACCAATCAAAAGGGACATTATATAATAATGATGGTTGATGAGTGGATTATCCTTCAAGAAGTGAACCCTTAAGAAAACCTTGTGTCTTAGTTTATAAGTGGACCTACTCTGGGATATTAAGTCAAGCTCTAATATCAATTGTTGGATAACTATGACACCCTAAGAGGGGGTGGATGAATTGGATTTTTTTTTATTTGATTAAATAAAATAATTAATATAATTTTGATGCTAATTAACAAGGAAATAAATAAACACATAATTTTATATTTTTTAGTAAAGTAAAAAATGTAAGTAAATAAAATAGCAAACTGATATTTTTATGTTGTTTAGCCCATATTTCAATTTCCTCGTAAATCTCACTTCTTTAAATTAAAGAAGAATCTTACAATCTAATTAAAATATGAACTTCACTATGCCAAATAGCTTAGATGAAAAAAATATATAATTTGTTATAGCAAATAAAGATCAAATTATCTTACAATCAAATGACCTAAATATTTGAAGTGATTTTTTAAAATACTGATAATCACCTCACCACTTGTAAATAAAATATAAAATTTGCTCACTATAATATATATACATTACATAAAAATATATTGCTTGTTAATTTAAAATATAACTTCTTAAATCATATAAAGTAGATATATTAAATTTAAATATGTACAAATAATACTTTTAAAATAAATTAGATTTGAAATATAAATCTTTGTCAAAAGCAAATGGATATGCTTACTAATTTTTCGGATGAAAGAATTTCAAACCAAAAAAACTTAATCTAAGATCCTCAACTAGCATTTCACTCAAATGTAATATTTTTTTGTAATATATGAGGTTAAATATAAACGAACAACTAAGAAATATTTGGAGAATGAAAAATAAACTCAAAAACTTTAAGAGATGCTTAGTTGAATGCGTTGAAGCTTTCGAACCAAGTATTTGATCTTACAAAGATGTAAATCACTTGAAATGAATATCTATGATTCTCCTCTCAAAACATTGCATGAAAAGAAATGAAGTAGAATAAAGAATGTGATGGAATATCCAAGTAAAGAGTATCCCTCACATCATGGAAAAAAATCATTTAAAATCAATACTGGTCACTGACTAATCATTTGTTGCATTCAATCAATCATCAATTTACTCAAGTACACACTCATTCAGTCACTCAATGTGCCATGTAATAACTATCAATTAATATATTTAAATGTAATTATAACTATATGAATTAAAATTTTACCAATGGATCCTCTATATGCATCTATATCCCTCTGTTGGATCAAACTATAAACTCTAAGTCATACGGGTGATAGTGTTGGTGTGTAGTAGACTGTATAGGTCCTCCTTGACATTCAACTACTCTTCTTCCATCCATCCTACTCAAAGAACCTTCATTGTATTCTCTAGTTATATGGTTCTCTTTCTATAACCTTGCCTGGCTTGCTTCCCTCTGAATTTGGATCCTATCACATGTCATTATAGGGGGGCAATGAATCATTTGGTGTCCTCATAGTCCAGATCTAAAACACCATCCAGTCATAAAAAAATATGTTCCCCTATATCTGTTACCACATCAGGCACACTCCAGTATACCCCCATACTGGACTAAGATGAAAATTTCTTACAACATGCTGTTTGAAAATCAACCCTTCTTTTCACTGCTCTCTCTCCTAGTTATGCCATCTCCCGATCTCTTCTTATTCATATCTTTTTGTTAACAGCGGAATGACCAAGTCATTCTCCACTAGTCTCGCTCTCTCAACCAGCTCTAAAAACTCCTAAATCCTTAGTGGTACAAGTGGTTGCCCCAATTCATCTTACTGCCCTCTCAGGAATCTGTAGCATTTCTTCCCTGTTGTACTGATTAATTATAGCTTATACCTTACTAGTTTAGTGAATTTATCTTCATATTGCATCAATATTTTGCCCCTGCTCCAATCTCAAGAAATACTCCTATATTTTTTATCGAGCTAAAGGAGATACGAACCAAACTCTGAAAATAATAACAAACTCTGCCCAAAAAATCTTTGCTTTCATGTTCCCCTACAATTTCTCTTGTTATTATCCTATCCACCATCTTTTTGGTTCTCCTTAAAATAGGAACATTATAAGTGGTACTTCTCAATTCTCTGGGTATTATATACCGTTAAATATTTTCTTTATCCTCAATAACCAATCCTCTACTGCATATGGCTCTACAACTCCATTGAATAATAGAGGCTTTAATTTATGGAACATATGTAGATGCTTGTCCCCTTTAGACTCCTTGTGTCCCACCAATCTACTATGAGCATCACTCATAACTTGTGCAAGCATGCTAGCTAGCTGCAGCAAACTATTAGAACTTACTATAACTATTGATGCACTCTATCCATTATGTATATCCTTATTAGTAGGGTTCATCTATCCACTAATAAAATTCGCATTCCTAATTAACAACACAAACTCAACTTACTTTCATGTGCAATTCGATCAAATGTAGAAATCAAAATCTATGCTACCCAACTTTTACCCCGCTCAAAATCAATTCTTATAGCTCTGATATCTAGTGAAAATAACTAATAATTTAATATTTCAAAATATTCTAATATATTTATTCTCCCAAAATCAATATATAATTGTCATGAGATCATTATAATTATTATTCTATCCCAAACTCCTAACTATAAAAGAATAAGAAAAAATATAAACAAAATTAAAAGAAATTATAAGATTCTCTATCAATCTCACTCAAATTTTTCATCCATTGCCTGATATAAAATTATTAAAATTCATATAATGAGCATAAATCTCCAGTAAGTAAGCCAAATTCTATCACTTTTTTCAAGGCAAGTGAAAAGAATCAATATGTACAATCAGTTCTAGTCAATATTAATCATCACTTAATATGAGTGATAAAAATATCAAAAATAATAATAAGATTAATTTGATCACTAAAGTTAAAAGAGATATTTCAGCTATCAAACTATAAGAAAAAATCAATAAAGAGAACTATCACTCAATAAATCATGCTAGAATGTTATATTATGTAAGTATGAGTTCAAGTATAACTTAAGAGTAAACATGTATTCATTATAATGCTAACAGCTAGCCTTCCTTGCTTTCAAATAAATATTATATTTTTTTTGTCATATAATTCAATATCATATATGAAATTCAATAATTAAAAATATTGGGAAATTTACCAAATTTATCTACTATGCATTTACTTCAAGAAAACCAAAACTTTCAATTTAACAGTTGAAAATTCAATATGTACTAATCAAAATGCTCATATTGACAATATCTATTACATACCAAAAGTTATGCAGTGAAAGTTTTACCAATAAAAATTTATCTTTATTTTTTGGTAATGAAAATATAAATTTGATCAAAAAATAAAAAAAATTAAATTATTGAAATAAAAAATTGGATAATGGTTCGTTATAGTAAGATGAACAAATCTTCCAATATGATCGATAGACGAATTCTACTGCCTCCAAATCTAACATTTTTCTTTTCTCTCTCCTCATATTTTTTCTAAAATTTCCCAAAAAATTTCCCTGTTAACCAAAAATAAATAGTGAAAAGGAATTTAAAAATATTTTAAAGATTCTCTTAGTGACTTAGGATATTTTATAATAAAATAACAAACATAATGTAAATATAATTATATAATTTATTTAGTTTTCAATATAAAATTTATATAAATCTTTTTGGGCTTCAAAAATTATAAAAAAGTATCCATAAAATAGTCTATTTTATTTAAAAAAATTTGGCAAATTGCAAATGAACACCTAACAATTCTAAAATCTCCACTTATATCAATAGATATTAATTTCTTAAGATTTGCATCAATGCCTAAAAATTATGAAAAAATTAATATAATTAAAATACAATAATATCACCCTCAACATTATTTTATCTTTGATTTAAACTTAAAATAATTCCTTAAAAAATTATTTTTTTGAGTCAAAATACGAGCTATTACTCTCCACCATAAAAAATTATCGCCCTTAACATTTTCACGTATAAAAAATCAAAAAAATAATGTAAATATTTCACTAACAATTGTATACCTCCTAAAAACATAAAAAATTAATAATTAAAATCAATCAAATTTGAAATATTTATCTATTTTATCTTTTTAATTAACTAATCATGGCTTATATAAATCATCAAACTAATAAATCAAAATATCCAATGAAAATAACTAACCATTATATACATCAAAATATTTCACAATATACATTATTCTAAAACTAATATATTATAGCCAAGAGATTACTATAATTATTATTCTCTCATAAACTCCCAATTACAAAAGAATAAGAGAAAATATAAACAAAAAAAAAAAACCATGATCTCTCTAAATCTCACTTCAACTACTCTTGACCCATTCCCTAAATTGAAATTATAAAATTTACATAGTAAGCATAAAAGTCTAACAAGTAACCAAAATTCTATCACTATTTTTAATGCAAGGCAAAAGAATCGATATGTGCGTTCAGCTCTAGTCAATGAAACAACATAAATATTTCACTAATAATTGTATATCTCCTAAAAATCTCAAAAATTAATAATAAAATCAATATGATCATTAAATTCAAAAGATATCTATTAAATATCAAACTATTAGAAAAATCAATAAAGAGACACTTCATGAAAGTTATTGATTTGCGGCGACCTTTGTAGTGAAAATTTTTTTCTCAGAAGTTGCAATGGAACTATTCATCATTTTCTTTGTGATGAATTTGCAGTGGAATTTCTAATGTAAATTATGCCACAAATATGTCACAAATCCATTGCAAATTCAATGCAAATAAACCTATCTAAATTGGGTTATTGGGCATTTATTTCATTTGTACATTTGTTTCATTCGTTCATAGACCGCTACACAGCTCCATGAAGTTTATCTCATAAGGATTTCATATCATAAATGAATATCTTCTCAGACCCGGTGGCCTCAAGGCTATACAGAAAAAAAGAAGATGGTACTAGAACCTCCAGTGAAGGCAACATAACCCACGACGCTGCACAAATCCCTTTGATGAAACTTGTTTTCCACCGGAACCAACCAAAGAACATCTCAAACTTGTTGGCATTAATCATCATCATCCATACAACAAAACATCCACAACAAACTTGAAAATCCAGCTCAATAAAGAGTCGTTGGGAAAAAATTTGAAGCTCCTCAAGATTCTTCCATTTCATGACTTTTATTATGATAGCATTTCTGGCCGAATAGTACAGAGTAGTGGCACATATTTGACGCATCATTTGCATATCTAATTTAAAGGAAAAAAAAGTGAGGAGCATGTCGCTCATCACACATGTTCCAAATAATAAATATTGATTTTAAAAGTATATAACATAAATAACTTTTGCTAAGCTGTCACTTCTTTGTTATTTGAAGATTTACTACTTAAATAAGTTAATAGGCATTCAGCACTACCTTTAGCTATAATCTCCACCCCCGTAACAAAATATAATCCGAACAATTATGCCTTCTCCCACAAAAATTAAATATCATTATAATATTCAACATACTTTGAATCTATTTTAAGCAAGTAAGAACTCATGAATTTTTACTTTTCATATTTTACAAATTAAATACTTTAAATTAAATACTTTAAGTGTAATTTATCCGTATGTGTGAGAACTTCATCAATGTTATGACATTTAAGTACTCTTCTAACATCACAAAATATTGCAACACAAAACAATTGGAAAAAAAATTAAGAGAAACAAGCATTTAGTAGATTAATAGAGAAATCAATCCGTTATAATTTAAAAAAGATAGTTAAATTCATCTCATTACATTATCCGCTTCCAAATAATAATATAACCTAAATACAAATTTAATCACAAAAAAAAAAAAATCATTTCAATAATTGCACGCAGCTGGCGTTCATCATTATAGACAACGCAGAACACACCAAACCTTCTCAATTATTGCATCGAAGATAATTTCTTGTTCTGTTTATTCTTAAAATATCTTCAGTATTATCCTTCTAGAGCACCAACTGTACCCATTTAGCCACACTGGGCACTCCTTGATTTACAGCAAACGCCATGTAATAACCCGGCGGCGCCACCCCCCCATCCGGCGGCGCTGTACAACTAATTCGATAAAAATGCCTTCCATCCTCACCACTCTGCTCCACTGCCGCTGACACCTCTAATTTCACCAATCTCTGCCCCTGAGAGAACGAGTGCGTTGAGAACGGCGCACTCGCCAAATTCACCTCTATTATCCCTACCACCGGCAACTCCACCGACACCTCCACATCAAACGTTTCTCCATAACCAGCCTTCTCCGGCGCCACCACAACCAGAGGCCGGAGGTTGCTCCGATCCGGCGATAAATACTCCGGTGAAAACGCCTCGAGCCTCAACTCGGTCGAAAACTCGACATTGAACCGGTAGAAGTAATGCGGGTTGCTACCGGCGACGAGCACCCGACCGTCCGGTAAAAGGTTGGCAGTCGAGTGGTACATTCTGGCAATCGTGGTCGGGGTCAGCGTCATGAACCGGAGTCCGGAAGGTTGATCCGGCCGGTACAGAAGAGGGTAGAAGCATGGTTGGGTCGCCATCTCGAACCCCTGCGAACCGGCCATCGCACCGTTGATTATAAGCACATCACCGGTCGGAAGCATCACCATGTCCCCCATGATCCGAGGAAACGGCATATCTTCCATGGCCCAGACTGGGTTCTCATCGCTTGGGCTGATTCGGCCGCATGAGGTGTCCGCCTGGGCGTCGGTATCCCGGTGGAGGAACGCGCCAAACCGGGCTCCACCGCAGACCACTATTGCGGGGTGTAAATAGCCTCCTCCAGCGATGTCAAGGGCGAGCATCGCAGATGAGCCGGCGGAGGGGTAGCTCCGAGGCCCGCCAGGTATCGGAGGGTACTCGCGGATGACGGCGCCGGTGTCGGAGTCATAGAGGACGGCGCGGGAGTTGGCAAAAACGAAGAGGTGGCCGTCTGGGAGGAGATGGACAAAAGGGTAAAGATTGTCCATTTGGGAATCTTCGGCGGCGGCGAGGAAAGGGAAGAGGTGGTAAGGCCGAGAAGGAGGGTAGAATTCGACGGAAGGGGCGGCGCGGCCGCCAACGATTATTATGGAACCGTCTGGGAGGATTTGATTAGTGGCGTACCATCGGCCGACAACGAGGAGAGGGGCGTGGAGCTCGCGCCAGTCGCAGGGGAGGTTAGGGGCGCAAGGAGAGAAGGTGCGGAAGCGGCGTAGGCCGTCGAGGTCGCCGCCGGTTTGGAGTAGAGTGCCGTCGGGGAGGAATTGGCCGGAGGAGCACCAGGTATCGGTTAGGATGGAGAGAGGGCGGAAGGAGAGGGTAGAGGGATCGAAGAGGGCGGAGTGGGCTGTGCAGTCACCGTGGGGGAGGGCACGGTCTTTGGGATCGTAGCGGCAGTGACCGGCAGGGAGGTGGAGTTCCGAGGGACCGATGTCGGTGCGGTCGAGAAGGACGACGGTGCCAAAGTGGGTGACGGCAGTGTGCATCGAGGCGATGCCGGCATTCTCTAGAAGTAACTCCCAAGTGCCCGGGAGCTGGGCGAGCGAGAGCAACGGTAATGAAAACAGTATGGGGAAGTGGAAGAAAAAGAATCGGAAGTTCCTCTGCTTCATAGTGTTCTGTATGTTAGATGAAGTCCTGGCCTGGCCAGAAATTGGTCGGATGGTAGGTGGAAGAAGGAGAAGGAGAGTATATCGTGGTTCAAAAAGTGAGTAACTATAGAAGGATTCCATTTTTCTTGTGTACCACACGATTGTAACTAAATTTTCTTTTTCTTTTTTTAATTTATTATGTAATGCCTAAATATAAATTAAACAGAAAAGAAATATAAATTTAATAAAATTTTCAAAATTTAAACATGAACAAAAGTTCAACTTCTAATGTCAACTTTTTTTATGTAATCTTTATTCATTTTTAAATTTAAATCTTTTAATGTTGATTTCTTTTATGAAATGATGAAAATTTTTAAATTTGAGGTATATATTTTAAGATTTATCATTATTATTAAAAAAAATTAAACCTTACTAATAATTTAAATTTTTTATCAATTAAACTATTTCACTCGAAAAAAACTGCAATTTCTTCTCCTAAAGAATGCAGCCTTTAAAATCTTTGGAGGCTACCTTTCTCATCCATAGGCACAAAGGAGCAAATAATGAATTCAGATCCCACGACCAACAACGAGATTTTTTTTTTCTTTTATTTTCGCTTTGTTTACTAAATTTATTATTTGATTTCTTAGGGGTCAATTGATTTAAAGTAAAAAGGGTGCAAAGTATTTTGCCGGGAATTTAAAAAATGTATGTTGGATTTAAGGGTTGTTTGGTCGCCTTAAAAAGGAATGAAGTGAAGAATGATTGCAATGTATTTAAAAAATTTTATAGTTATTTGATCGAGTGTAAAGTAAATACAAGTTTTTATTTTTTTTTTATTTTGCTTAAAGTAAAGTGAATGCAGTGTAAAGTAAATGCAATGGCGGTCGGTGGCAGCTGGGGTTGTCGGCGGCGGCGGGGGTGACCTACGGTGTAGGGGAAGGTCAACTGTGGTGGGGGTGGCCGGTAGCGATGAGGTTGGCCGACGATGGCTAGGGTGGCCATTGGTGGCGAGCAGGGGCCGGCGGTTGATTGCTGGCGGCTTTGGAGGTGGCAGCATGCAATGGCAATAGCGATAAGTTTTCATTGTATTTAGAACTGTCTAAATCTGAGAAATTTCAAATACTATAAATTTGAACTACATGCATAATTTCTTGTATTTCAAAATTTTACCACGCATTCCTTTTACTAGGGAATAAATATCAATATTTTCAAAACCCTTATATTTGAAATACATTACTCCTAATGCATCAAACCAAATAGCCCCTTAAAGTAAAACAAATGCATTGTAAAATTTTAGTGTATTTAGAATTCACCTTCTAGTTTTTTTTTTTTTTCCTTTTTTTTTTTTTGGAAATTTTTTTTTTGGAAATTCTTCAAATTTTAGTGAGTTCAAATACATCATAAATTCATATTTTTTATCGCCGCAAACTACCAATCGTCATCGCTGGCTGGCTGGCCGCCACCGTCATCGCTGACCATAGATCAATTGTAAAATTTTAGTGTTGTTGCGAGCTAGAATATACGCGGCGATAGAGTTGTAATTCTATGTCTTAGCGTTGCAAGGATATCCAGCTCACACACAAAGTACACAAGATTTTTTACGTGGAAAATCCCGTAAATGGAAAAAACCACGGGGCCTAGTCCAGTTGAAAAGATTTCATTAGAATTTGAGTTGAGTACAGTGGGTTGACTCGTCGTTGAGGGCGATCATATTACAAATTTCAACCGTATTATTGAAGTATAGAGTTAAAATTTGGCCTTGGAACTTGGGGCGTCAGTTAGTAGTTTGATAGTGATTTGGCAGAACTCTGGCGTCAGTTGATGGTCCGACGGAGTTTAGGGCTTTAAGTAGTGTCAGAAGAAGGCGAGGGCCTCAGGTGGTGGTCCGGCAAAGGCGAGGGCCTCAGGTGGTGGTCCGGCGAAACTCTGGTGGTGATCGAGGAGGAGCTTCTTCCTTCTCTTCCTTCTCTTCTCTTCTTCTCTTCTTCTCTTCTTGCTTGGATCCCTCTTCAAGAGAAATGAAGGATCTATTTATAAATTTATGGAGTGGGATGACCCATAAATAGGTGAGAAATCAAGGCTAAATAGGGAGTGGTTGGATGGACGACTGATGTTGAATCCCTTGATCATGGACCATTTGATGAACATTTGAAAGTCTTAGTGATGTCGGATTTTGGTGATCTTGGGCTCGTTGGATTTTTCTCATCGAGCATCTCTATTCGACTATAAGCACAATATATTTGGAAATTGGTTGGTAATCCAAATTGTGGTTCAAACCATCCAACAGCGCTTCTAACTCTTGATTTGAACCCGTTTGGGCTTGGATTGGGTTGGATTTGGTGTCGTTGGGTTCGTATTCTTGAGACGCTCAGTTTGACTATAAGTTTGCTGAAATCGGAGTTTGAATGGTCCCAAATTTAATTACAGAAGCTTCCAACTTGATTTTGCATCGATATTTATGCCTGATCAAGATAATTTTTAATGACGTAACAAGTGTATTTAGAATTCACCTTCTAGTTTTTTTTTTTTTTTTTAATTTGGACATTCTTTAAATTTTGGTGAGTTTCAAATACATTATGAATTCATATACTTTATCGTCGCAAACTGCCAGTCGCCATCGCTGGCTGCCAGGCCACCACTGCCATTGTTGGCCATAGACCAAGACTGCTAGCACCGGCCGCATGTCTTAGTTTTCCACCACCTCCAATAAGCAACCACCCGCTGTCAACCAACACCACCATGACCACTATCTCCACAGCTAGCAAGCCCCAATCACCACTGTCAACCACCGCCAGCCCCCACCCATCTTGACTACTACTGCCACGGGCCACTACTATCCATTCATTTTATACTTATCAAAATAATTTTAAAATATTTTTTAATATTACATTAAATTTCCATGGACGAATTTTAATAGGGAGCATAGTTAATACATAACTAAGCAAAAAGAGTGTAATTACTAAATAATTTAAAAATGAGCAAAAAAGTCAAATTATTTGGCGTTTTTTATCCTAAACATAATTAATTAAGAATACGCTGAATTGTTTGACGTTCTCTATAAAAAAACGCCATATATTTTGGCGTATTCTTTAAAAACGCCAAAAATATGAGTGTAATTCTCACTTTGCTGTAGAGAGAGAAAGCTGAATTGGAGAGAGAGAGACATGAAATGGGAGAGAGAGGCGGGGTGAGAGAGACTGCCATAAAACAAGTTTTATAAAGTTATAAGTTTATTTAAATTAATATAATTATTAATCAAAATTAATAACTTTATAACTTAATATAATTATAAATTTAATTTAATATAATTATTAATTAATTTTTTAATTTCAAATTACTTTTTATTAAACTTTAAATTTTAATTTAAGTAAAAATTTTTAATTTAATTTAATTATAACAATGCTCCTATATCAAATGTGTTTCAAGTTCTCGGAAAATAAAAATAAAAATAAAATAAATAAATAAAAATAAAAAAATTAAAAAAAAAATGTTTCGAGTCTTCGATTTGAACCCATTTGGGTGCAGATTGAGTCGAATTGGTTTCGTTGGGTTCGTCTCTTCGAAAAGATTAGTTCGACTGTAAGTTTGTTTAAATAGGAGTTCAGATGATCTTTGATTCTATTTTTAAAATTTCTAACTTCATTTTGCCTCGAGATTTGTGCTCGCTCAAGATACCTTTTTGATGATATAACACTAATTAAATTTATAATTATATTAAGTTATAAACTTATTAATTTATAAATTAATATAGTTATAATTATTAATCAAAATTAATAACTTTATAACTTTATCTAATTATAAATTAAAATTAATAACTTTGTAAGTTAATTTAAATAAACTTATAACTTTATAAAACAATGTTTTATATCTATTTCTCTCACCCCCCATCTCTCTCCCCTTATTCCTGCGTCTCTCTCTCCAATTCGGCTTTCTCTCTGCACAGCAAAATGAAAAATGCTCTGAAAATTTTGACGTTTTTTAAGAATACGCCAAAATATATGGCGTTATTCACGGAGTACGTCTATTAATTCGGCGTATTCTTAATTAATTATATTTTTTTAGAACACGCCAAATTATTTAACGTATTTGCACATTTTTAAATTAATTAAAAATTACGCTCTTTTTGCTTAATTACACGTAAACTATACTCTTTTTAAAATTCGGCCAATTTGGCGCAATTTCTATTCATTTTTTTTTACACACTGCACTTAATCCTTTTTTATTCAAAAAAACGTCCCTCAATGATTTCCATTTTTTTTCCATTTTTTTATTAACAACCTGCGGGTCCAGGTTCCACAAAGAGTTGTCTATCTTCGTCCTTTTTTTAATGAACCATACAATGAAACCACGCGCTTGATATTTTGCTACAAGAACACTGGTCCTGAATCTGTCGGTTTTTATTATTCTTATTTACTTTTTATAATACTCAATAGAAAAAAGGTTTTGTATATACTATCAAGTAAAGCCGAATTTGAGTCACTTCTGTTTTGAATTTGAATTTTATTATTGAATCAAGTTTAAAGTTGTTGCCTCCTGAAATATTTGCGTTGGTAGAGAAATATAAAATTTAACGTCTTAGCTTTGTACGAAGATCCAGTACACATACAGATAAAGAGAAAGGGTGCATAATTCATAGTAGACACTAAGATTTTTACATGAAAAAGTCTTGAAAATGAGAAAAAACCAAGGGGCTAAGCCCCGTTTGAATGAATCCACTAGTATTTGCACTTGATTACAAATGAGGCCCTTCCTTGGGGTAAGAACTTAACTTGATGTACATCATATATAGTATATTACATGTGGGAATACAAATAATCATTGTTGATGTATTTATTTGGTCGAAAGGGTCATAGTCGGTGGGCGACGGAGATCGGAAGGAATGTAGTCGATGGACGACGTAAGTTGGAATGACCGTAGTCAGTGGGCGACGGAGGTCGGAAGGACTATAGTCGATGGACGACGTAAGTCGGAAGGACCATAGTCGGCGGGCGACAAAGGCCATAAATAATGTTGCCTGGATACGGAGGTCGGAAAGACAACGTCAGGTAGAAGTCCAGTGATGGGCATAATTCCAGCATCAGATAGAAGTCCGACGAATGTCCAACGACGAGCAGAAGTTCGATGATGGGTAGAGGTCCGACGGAATTCTGGTGATGGGCAAAAGTCTGTTGTCGAATAGGAATATGGCCACGGGTGCAAGTTCAGCATTGGGAAGAAGTTTGTCAATGGATAGAAGTCTAGCGTCAGATAGAAGTCTAGTGAAAGTCTGACGACATGTAGAAGTCCGGTGTTGGGTAAAAATTTGGCGACGAGCGGATGTCCATCGGGTAGAAGTCCGACGTCGGGTAGAAATCCGGTGACTAGCGGAGGTCCGATGTCGGGTAGAAATCTGATGTCAGTCGGTGGCCGGGCGAAATTTAGGAGTTAGATGGCATTCGGGCAAAACTCTAGCGTCGGTAGGCTACCGGGTGGAAGTCCGGTGGTGGTTGAGGAAGAGTCTAGTGACAATAGAGCTCTCTTTCTTTTCTTCCTTCTCTTCTTGCTTCCTTGCTTAATTCTGGCATTAGTTGGTGATCGGACAGAAGTCCGGCATCAGTCGGCTGCCGGGTGAATGTCCGGCAGAGATCGAGGAGGAGTCTAATCCCGTCTATTTATAGATTTCTAAGAGTGGCATGATAAGTAAATAAGGAGGAGATCATAAGCAAGTTGGGAGTGGTTTGCATAGACGACTGAGGTTGAATCCCTTGATCATGTACCGTTTATTAAAGATTTAAATGTCTTAATGATGTCGGAATTCTGTGAGCTTGGGCTTGTTGGATTTGTCTCGTCTAGTCGTACTATTCGACTATAAGCATGTCATGTTTGGAAATCATTTGGTAATCCAAATTGTAGTTTGAACCTTCCAATAGTGCTTCGGGTCCTTGATTTGGACTCATTTGGGTTCGGATTGAGTCAAATTTGGTGTCGTTGGGTTCGTATTTTTGAAACACTCAATTCGACTATAATTTTGCTAAAATCAAAGTTGAGATTGTCTCCGAATTAATTTTTGAAGTTTCCAACTTGATTTTGCTTCAAGATTCGTGCCCGATCAAGATAATTTTTTAATGATATATCAAAAGTAAAGCTCAAATATAATTCTACGAGTTTAAATTAGGCCACGAATGGACTCTTTTAATATTAAAAATAACTATGACTCAAGTAATTATAATAACACAACAACATCAAGCCTTTATCCCACTACATTTGATCGGTTATATTTTTTCTCCATTATATTCGATTAAGAGTCAAATTCTCATTTAGATCTAATAAAGAAATGTCATTTCTAATATTTTTAACCAAATCTTTTTAGGACTACCTCTACCTTTCTTAACATAGATTAAATCTAATACATCTACTCTCCTAACAAGGTCATTGGAAGGTTGTCAATTTATGTGACCAAACCATCTAAGGTGACTCTTTCTAATCTTATATGTCACTAGTGAAATTACTAGATGGACAAGAGGGGGGGGGGGGGAATTGTGAAAGATTCCATGTTCTAATATTTTTGATATTTTTAAGGTTTTAACATGAAAATAAAGTGCAACAATGAAATCCTGTTCAATCACAATATTTCACCAAGCAAATATGCTAAAAATAAAAAATGCACGTAAGAATAAAAACGATAAGGAAAAAGCACACCAGATTTTTATAGTTGTTCGGTCAAACCATGACCTATGTCCACTCCCCGGAGTCCTCTGCTTTGGGAATTTCACTACAAGCAATAGCTCTCCTTTTGCCCCCCTTGGCAAGGCGGAGAAGCCCTTACAATACTCCCTTTCACCAACCCGGCGTGGCGGAGTGTCAAACTCTATTTTCACCCTCCTGGTGACGGCAGAGAACCTTCTCGTTTTTCTCCCTCCTGGAGAAGGAAGAGTACCTTGAGGTCATGATGTATAAGAGCCTTTCCCCATGGAGATCCTCCCACAAGTTCTTCTAGGGCCACAGGAGGAGCAAGATGCAGCAAGTTCGGAGCAACAGTGTGATCTCTCTCACACCTCTTCTCCCTCACAACGCTCACCTTCTCCTACTTCTCTCAAACCCTAAAGAACTTCTCTAGAGCTCTCTCCCTTGGAATCCCACTCTAATCACATTCTCCTCTCTAATTCACACACATAAAATATAACTATTTTGACACCTAAAAATAGGCTCCAAAATCCCTGAAATTTCAAAGTAGACTGACGG
>NW_021318963.1:200034-245834 GCF_001605985.2 Dendrobium catenatum | reverse complement strand
TCATGATCGGGAGGAGTAATTAACTATAGGGGCTTACGCCTATAGGAAACTAGAACTCAGATCATGAAGTCCTCGCAAAATGAGGGTGAAATCTCTAGGTAGTTTCTTATCTACAAACACAGTCTGTCTTCTGAAAATCTACCCTGGAACCTAATCTATTAAAACTCCCCCCAAAAGCAGAAAGCAAGCATAGCAGGGAGGCCAGGGCGCGAATTTTCGAAGTCCACACACGGATATGCTTGTTTTGTATTTTGTCTCTAAGACTAAATACACTCATTCACCCGAGCATCCTCATCTTAACTTAATATTATGCTTCTCTTTTAATGGCCAACATTATGTGCCATAAGGCATTGCATATTTTATCACCATCTTATAGAATTTTCTTAAGTTTGAGTGGTGCTTTTCTAAAGCTCGATGCATTTCTCCACTTCATCCATCCTACTTGAATTCTACTAATAATATCTCCATCTATTAAACAATCACTCTGAATAATATACCCAAGATATCTAAAACGTACACTCTTATTAATGATTTGATCACTCAAAGTCACAAACCCCATACTAGATTTATTACTACTAAAATTATACTCCATGTATTCGATTTTAGATCTACTCAAACGAAAACCTTTAGACTTTAAGGTTGACCACCATAATTCAAATTTACCTTCAACTTCCTCCTTAGTCTTATCAACAAGAAGAACATCATCAGCAAAAAGCATACACAAGGGAACTTCCTCTTGCAAATCTATGGTAAGAACATTCATGACTAAAACACAAAAATATGGGCTTAAGGATGATCCTTGATGTAATCCAACTGAAATTGAAAAATACTTGGTCAAACCATCTTGTGTTTGAACACAAGTAACAACCCCAGCAAACATATCCCTAATGACTTGAATATAAGCATTATTAATCTCTTTCTTTCTTAGAACTCTCCATAGCACTTCTCTTGGAACTTTATCATATGCTTTCTCTAAATTAATAAATATCATATGAAGTTCTTCCTTTTTTCTCTCTATACTTCTCCATCAAACATCTCAATAAATAAATGGCTTCTATAATAGACCTACCCGCGGGCATGAATCCAAATTGATTTTGCGAAACATTTGTATCACATCGTAACCTATGCTCCATAACTCTCTCCCATAGTTTTAAAGTAT
This sequence comes from Dendrobium catenatum, assembly GCF_001605985.2. Lineage (NCBI taxonomy): Eukaryota > Viridiplantae > Streptophyta > Magnoliopsida > Asparagales > Orchidaceae > Dendrobium > Dendrobium catenatum. The sequence goes on along the minus strand of NW_021318963.1, from coordinate 244,675 downwards.
GACACACCAACTTAATTCCTATATAATTTGCACAATATTATGCATCACCTTTATTCTTAATGATAAGAATCAACACACTCATTCTCCACATCTATTTAGTCTTCATGTGGCATCTATTTAGTCTTCAAGATAATATTAAAAAGTTTAATAAGCCAAGAAATTCATTCATCTCCTAAGCATTTTCACACCTCTATTGGAAGATAATCAGGTCCAACGGTTTTCCCGCATTTCATATTTGTCAACAGCGAATGTCGCATCATGTTGTAAAGTTTCAAGTTGAGTCATAATGGATAACACACGATGCAGTATGCGCCATTTTGAACGTGACACATAATATTAAATAATTATAAATAAAAATGTGCGTTAATATGAAATATTTTTAAATTGAAAGATATATCATCATGATGATAAAAAATATTCAAAGTGGTCTTAAGTTCAAGCAATAAATATATCAATCTTGAAAAATTCAAAATATTATAATCATTTTTTTAAGTTTTTGTTTTGTAAGAAATGCAAGATTTCAAGATAATTAAGATCAACTTAATAAATATTAATATAAATTATAATTTTAAATCTAAACCCCTAAAAAAAGACGGGCAATATTTGAGCCTTGCACCATATGGCATTGCTCATATATGATGTAAATAGCACACAATATTTAGAACGGGTGCATCGCGCTAAGCAAATGGTGTCGTATGGGTGTTGCGTCATATGTGATAGTGTGCGTCATTTTGCCCTATCGATATGTGTGGGTCAGTCATGATTGGTTGTCCATGTGATTGTCTGGTTGGCTGGCTGAATCAGTGACCAAATGGAGGTGTATGCATTGGCTCCTCTTTGTAGAAGCCAGCTGAAAAAAAAAAATTTGTCTTAAGAGATGAGAAGAGTGAAGCCACCTTCAACAAAGAGGTAGGATTATTTGAAAAAAAAATGGAATTGAGCAGAGGAAGATGAGGAAGAGAAGAGGAAAGAACATGGTGGAAGTATATGCATTTTTGTTTTATTATTTGAATGGGCTGAGGAAATGGTTTTATCATTTAGGTGTGACCATAAAAAGGCAACTCAACCGTTTTTAGTTTGTCCTTTATTTCACTTTTCTAAAAGTAATAAATGTTTGAAGGATTTCTTTTAAGTAATAAGAAAAAAAATCAAGCAATTTGTTAAGATTTTATTTGAGACAATTTATTATTATTTTATAAAGCCACTTTTACGTATAAATTATAAAATGTTATTTTAGAAAACAAAAAGAAAATTGTTTTAAATAAAGTCTATGATTTTATTTGGGATGACTTTCTTACTACTTCTTGAAGTAACTTTTTGGTATTAAATTTTATAGTTTAAAAAATATTTGTGCTAAAAAGCTATTTTAGAAAGCAGTAAGAAAATCATTTCAAACGAAGCCTAAGTCTTCATGAGAGAGGTCTTACGGGTGAAGGTTTTTACTGGACAAAGTCTTCACAAGTTTAATGCATGGGATGGGGAAGTCTTTATGGAAACAATAAATTTTAGTTTGAGAATACTAAATCACAATTATTTTAATAAATTATGGCATAATTTATTTTTTGAGTAATGTAACAAATTTGTATTAATTCTTTTCAAATCTTGTTCCATTTAAAATTTTGAATTTTAATATTAAATTATTAATGGCATTGACTTCATTGATACGAGTACAATCAGTCTGTCAATATTCTAGCTTGACCCCATCAAATTTTATTTCTTTATGCAATAGTATTGATGTCTACTATTTGACAATGTTCTCTATCGCATCCCTGCCTCCATTCATTCCCCTCCACGAACACTCAATCTAAATTTTAAAATAAATTCATTTGCTAAGATATTTTATTCAAAAATTTACTTCTAAAAGTAAAACGTTAGGATATGGTTCGATTGGGGGGTTCAGGGTAAGCGTTCGAATTCAACTCACTATGATTTTTTTTTTTGGACATTTATGTCAATTAAGATAAACTCGCACACACATTGTATACGCAATACTTGAATCCAAAATTTTTTGATCGATAATCAAAGCACTCAACCAACATATCAAGATAAGTTACGTATTTACTATGATTTTTAAGTTTGTTTCATAATAATGCACTATGATTTAAAGTGTAAAATAGGCTTAGTTGCCTTGTGGGTCATTAGCATGAAATCATGAAAACAACTTACCTTAATGACCATACAACATAGTTGTTTAATTTTTTTTTCTTATATATATATATATATATATATGCTATCATACAATCATTAAATGGTCAACTAGCTACGAGTGAGCTACGAGTTATAGTGCAAAATAGGTCCGTTGCTTTTAGGGGTCACTAGAATGCCATTGTAAAACTACTTGCCAAGTTGGCTGCATGACACAATGAGTTAAATCATTTCTTTTCTTTTGTAATTCCTCTGTCATGTGATCATTGGATGGCCGACTACAAGTTAAAGCTCAAAATAGGCCTGATTATCATGTGGGGTCAATAGGATGCTATCGTGAAAATGCCTTGCCTTAACGGCCGTATTAGATGGGCGTGTAATACAATGATTACATTTATTTGTTTTTTTTAATATGCCACTTTCGGACTACTGCTCCTTGTCAAGCAAGTGACAAATATTAGAAAGATCATAATTGGACGATGGTTGTCGAAGGGACTGTAGTTAACGGACGAGAATGATCAGAAGGACTATAGTCGGCACGAGACGATGGTCAGAAGGATCGCAGTTGGACGATGGTGGTCGAAGGGACCGTAGTTAGCGAGCGATTAATGTATCACAAGCTCTTGACTATAGTGAGAAGATTCATACAATCATTAATTTTAGGATCAGTGAGGAGATCGGTACAATCATTAATCTATCAAGAGCTCCTGACTATAAAAGAATAAAAGAAAATGTATAACAAAATCTAAAAAAAAATTAGGATTTCTGTTAAAAGAATTTTAGAAGAGAAAAGGCATAATAAAATTTATATAATGCTTTTAGAAATTTAGGATTAAAACAATAATATAATATTATTTAATTATATAATTTAATAATTTTTAAATATTAAATTCATATAATATCTTTTGAGTATTTAAAAAATATCAAAAAATATTCATAAATTAAGTTATTTTATTAAAAAAAATACTTATGAAATCAATTTACAAAATGGACACTCGATAGTCCAAAATCCTTACACTGATAGGTGTCAATTTGTTAAGGAATTGCACTAGTGCTCAAAAATTACAAAAGAAATATTATAGTTAAAAAATAATAATTTCTATTTTATGGAGAAGACAGTTTCAAATTTGACTTAAAATGACTCCTAAAATATTTTTTTCTTTTTTAAGTGAAAATACAAGCTATTACAATCTCTCCACCTTAGAAAAATTTCACCCATGACATTTCCACGGTTCCACGGATAAAATATATCAATAAAGATAAATTCAATTTGTAAATTCATCAAAATAAATCAATACGATTCAAAACTAATATCAAAACTAATGAATCAATTGAAATACATTCAAAATCTCTAAATAATACATGCAATCAATCTTGAGTTCATTCAAAATAATCATACTCCCACATATCATTCAAGCACAATATACTATCCAATATTGATCAATCAATTCAAGGATTAAAAATTTTATTAGTGGATTATCGGAGAACATTCTTGTTCTCTTGCTGGATCAAATTATAAACTCTAGGTCTTACATGTGGCAATGTTAGTGTAGCAAATTATGTATGTCTTCTTTGACTTTTAAATCCTATTCTTTCATTTATCCTGCTCAGAAAACCTTGACTTGACATTCAAGATTGTGCAAACCTTTGGACATCTGCCTGACTAAATTGATCTATCTTGGACCCAAATCTCCCACCCCCCAATCCTCTCTATGGTTAGTCTACCATCCTGTACCCATACTAATCATGTTTAAAGCACTATCCTGTAATAAGATAACATTGTCATGTATGTCTCCTCCCACATCTAGGAGACTCCTATACATAACCTACACTAGACACGAATGTAGATCCTCCCATGTTATCTAAAAATCTATCCCTCTTTTACTGCTCTCCCTCCTTGTTATTTCATCTCCCGGTCTCTTCTTGCTCATATCATGTCTAAATATTGGAATGTCCAACTCATTCTCCACCAATCTCGCTCTCTCAACTAGCTATGAAAACTCCTAAATCCTCAGCGGTATTAGTGAATGCCTCAATTCATCCTTCAATCCTCACAGAAACATATAGCATTTTTTTGTCTGCGGTATTGACCAGTTGAGGTGCATACCTATCAAATACAGTAAACTCTATTTCATACTACCTCATTGTCCTATTCTTCTGCTCCAATCACATGAAAGACTCCTACATCTATTGTCTAGCTAATGGACGTACAAACCAGTCTCTAAAGATATTAATAAACTCTATTCAAGAGATCTCTACATTTATCTTTTCTTAAAATTTCTCCCAATTTTGTCCTATCCACCTCTCTCTTCTTCTCTTTCAAATAAGAATATTGGAAGTGCTACTTTTTTATTATCTGGGCACTGCATACTTTCAAATATCTTCTTTAACCTCAACAACCAATCCTCTATTGCCTGTGGCTCTATAGCTCCCTTTAACAATAAGGGTTTAAACTTATAAAAAAATTGTAGATGTGTGTCCCATTCTGATTACTTGTATCTCACTTATATACTATAAGCATCACTCATAGCCAACGCAAGCATGTTGGCTAACTACATCAAAATGTCAAAACTCACAAGAGCTACTATTGCACTCTGTCCATTTTGTGTATCCTGATAAGTAGGGCCCATCTATCCACTAATAAATTCTCTTTCATAATCAATAACATACAAACTCAACAGACAATTCAATCAATTAAATGATGAAAAGATAAATCTAAAATGCCCAACTTCTACCCCACTCATAATTACTTCATATAGCTCTGGTTACAATCTAATTTTTTTAAATATTACTCTACTACCAATTTATAAAGCCCAAAATTAAATTTGAAAGAATTATTTGTTTATCATTTTAAGAACATACGAGAGCTTTTATAAATCATCAATATAAATAATAATCTGCAAAAACAATAACAGTTATATACATCAAAATATTTTGCTATATTTATTTTTCCAAAATAAATATATAATAGTTAGAAAATTATTACAATCACTAATATATATCATAAGCTCCTAACTACGAAAGTGTAGAGAAAAATGCATAATAAAATATAAAGAAAACATGAAGATATATGTTAAATAAATTTGATAAGAGAAAACGCATAACGAAATTTATAAAATTTCTTAGATATGGAAGATTAAAATAATAATATAATATTATATAATTATATATTTTAATCAAAATTTTAATATAAAATTCATATAAATTATTTTGAGACCTTAAAAATTATAGGAAAATATTCAAAAAATTAACTTATTTTATTAAAAAAACTTGTGAAATTAATTTGCAAAATAGACATCTAACGATCCCAAAATCTCCACTTGTATCAACAGAAATCAATTTCTTAAAAATTTGTACCAGTGTTACAAAATTACATATAAATATTATAATTAAAACATTATATATATATATATATTATAATTAAAGCAATCGATGTTATGCTCATGACAATGATGAGCACAATAAAGACACGTCTTCGTCTTAATTGGCCTAAATATATATAAAAAAAAAAGGTAAAATATAATGAGAAACTGATTTTTTTATTTGATGATTTATTTTTTTTTACTAAAGCTAGAGTAAATTAATTAGATCCGTTGATTTAAACTTTGGAGTCATGTGCATGAGGATTCCACGTTTCAATTAGAGAAAGCCGAGGTCACACTGTGCTGGGGCCCATGTGTCAATTTACATAGTCATGAACGAAGCTTTCATTTGCATGTAAGCATGGATTGTCCTTCCTTTCATTTAAAATAACTGCTAGCCCAAGCACAGAGCCAAAAGCTAAGGGCATCTCCATCAGATAATTTATTTTCTACTTCAAAATACAGAAACAATAAGAAATGTAGTACCCTACAAAATAATTTATCAATACTCATCTCATAAGCAAGGATGTCGAAGAAACATGATCAAGGGCGGAACTTGTCTTAATTTTCAGAGGGGGTATAAGGTATATTATAAAAAAAAAAAAATACATATCAGGAATAAAAAATAATTTATTTTGCACATAAAGTCTTTTCACAGATTTGTTTGTTAGTGTTAGAAAAATTCAACATAATCGGACGAATATGGTTGGAGATTAAAAGGCTTTCCAATATGGGAGAAAAATATAAAATTCAAAGGGGACATATTGCAAATAACACTTATTGTACTAAGAGTTTTAAATTTAAGAGGGCAATTACATAATTCCTCCTTTGACAAAGGTCAAGCAAGATTAGATTATTACTTTAAGAGAATTTAATTAATAAATGACATTGCATTCACCGAATATATTATCACGAAACTTTTTTCGCCCTAGCCGCTTGCTAGGGTTTCGTGGCTCCGGGCGTTTTCTCCCGCTCGGTGGGAGCTTTATCTCCGGTGATCTTCCATTTTCAGGGAAGGTTTCTCCTTCTCTGCCTCTTCTATTTAGCGTGGTTACTTCCTTTTCTAGTTTCTTCGCGTTTTTGCCGGATGTGCCGGCATGGCGGTTGTTAAGCTTAAGGACCCCGGTTTTTTTGGAGAGGTTTCCCATCCGCGTTCGTTTATTGAAGCTCTTGCTAGCTCTAAGCCTTCTTTTCCGGATTTGTATGATTCTACTTTTCGTGGATTACCGTCTTTATGGATTTCCGACCAGGAAATCAAAGAGCTCGCTGTCCCCTTTCAGTTTTCTCTAGTTGAATTTTTTCCTTCTAAAAGACCCCCTCTTGATTCTATCCGCAATTTTTTTTTTCAATTTGAAGTTGAAAAGTGAGGTTTCTGTCACGGTTTTGGATTCATCTCACATCCTGATCAAGCTTACCAATGATCTTGACTACTTTAGGGTGTTTTGTCACCGTTCTTATCTAGTGTTTAACTGCTATATGAAATTGACGAAGTGGTTGCCAACTTTGGATATTGCTGCTGAATCGCCGGTAATACCAATCTGGATTTCGTTTCCTCGGCTTCGCCCTCATTTTTTTCCCCTCTCATTCTTTTTGGACTGGGCGGATTGTTTGGAAAGCCTCTGAAAATTGACGAAGCAACTGCAGCTGGTTCCCGTCCTTCTATTGCCTGAGTGTTAGTTGAGCTTGATATAACTAAAACCTTTTCTAAGCAAGTTTGGTTATGTTCGGAATCCTTAGGTTATACTCAAGAGGTTGTTTTTGATGAGTTTCCTCAATTTTGTGCTGGCTATAAATGTATCAGACACTCTCAAGGTAATTGCCGCCCTGCTGCACCTGTGATTCAGAACTCTCCCAACCCCCCTATCGCGATTTTAGATGTTGGTAATGTCGTTGTGGGTGTTTCTTACACTGTTTTGGAGTGTGAGAAGGTGAATGATGTATTTATTCCCGAGAATGTCCGTGTTGTTGATCCGTCTGCTACCCCTACTTTTGTGGGGTGGGGGGGGGAATCTGTTTCTTTGAAGGTTATTAATGGTGAGGTTTGTTCGGTTGTGGGTGAATGCCTTAATACGGCTGCTCTGGAATCTTCTGTTGTTCCCATTACCGCTGAACCGATTCATGTTACAATTACTATTGCTCAGAATGCTTTTAATGAGTCTGTGTCTGATCTGGTGGAGTCGAATTTAGCTAGGGAGGATTCTGGTGGGCTGGCGGCTAGCGGCATTGTTTCTGATGCTGCTACGTTTGGTCTTTCCCCAATTGCTATTCCTTTTTTTCCTCCTGTTTTACCGTCTACGAGTAAGATTACTTTGCCGATTAACTCGATGGATAATATTAATGATTGGAAAGGTCTTGTTGCTGTTAATCCTTCTGCCCCTTTGGTTACTGCTCTGGTTGAAGTTGTGGCTCCTTCGTCTGGTGCTAGAGATGCTTGTAACCCGGTTATCAACAGTTTAATTGAAGTCCCTGTTAATTTGGTGGAATCGCATTCTATGGCAAATCAGTTAGGTGATTATTCTGGTTTGAACATTAGGAACCATCTTAATTGGTTGAATGGATCGTCGGATTGTGAATCTGAATCCGAATTTTCAGAAGGTGGTTTGGCTTCTCCGGAATTCTGTGGGGGATCGGACCCTGGTAACGATTTCACTCTGGTTCGTGCTAGACCTAGTATAACTGTTGCATCTAGGGGGAGATTTCGTGGGAGAGGCCGGCGTAGACTTTAGTATTCGTTTAATGTTGTTTTCTCCTTGTTCTTTTCTCGGGATTCATGTGCTTTTATTCTGTTCAATTGGCTGGTGTGACGGGATTTGGGCAATGATGTAGTTGGGGCTCGCGTCCCTGTTGTTTAGCTGGTGGCAACGTTTGGTGTGGCTTGTTGGGCGTTCCCCACCTTATTGGACAGTCCGTGCGAGGCTTCAGGGACGCTGGTAGCCCTGGCCGCTTACTGAGCCCGCTTTTTGGTTGTAAATTTTCCGTTTTATTTTTAGCTTTTTTTTGTCTACTAAAGCTGTAACCGTTTTGATTTTCATTAATATATTTCTCTTTAAAAAAAAACTTTAAGAGAATTTAAAAAAAAATTGAACATAATGTAAACCAAATTTGAACAGTAATTAAGCAATATTTAATAAGTAAAAAAATTGAACAAGATTTAAAACAAAATTTAAAACTAAGATTTTTACAAATTGTAGAATATAATAAGGATTTAAGCAATAAGTTGATAGTAAAACTTGAGCATAAATTCGACCAAAACATTGAACAGCAATTGAAAAAAATTTGCGTGAAATTATAAAAAAAAAAATGAATAAAATTTAAGCGAAATTTGGATAGATTTTTTTTCAGGATTTCGAAAATGAGTTTACAGCTGAATGGTAGCGTACAAATTCATAGTAGATGTTTGAAGGTGATTATGTGGTATGTGGCGTGGTAAATAATTTTTTTAATGAAACAAAAACGTCCGGAAATTAATGGAAGATGGAGAAATGAGAACTTGGGAAGGCGTGGCAGGTCGTGGATTAGGACAGAGTTATTTAAAATTTGTAATTATCATTTATTTTTATTTTTACATTTTTGTAATTTACTGTTTTTTTTTAATTAATTATTTGGATTTAATTTAAGTGTGACTGCTGGCACACATTTCGCGATAAAATATGACAGATTTTTGAAATGAAAGCACGTAAATAAATACTTAATGAGAATAACTACAAGGCGGATTTTATTATGATTTCAAGCAAAATTTGATGAGAATTTTTAAAATTAAATTTCGAACAAAAAATAAACCAAACAAGAACAGTAATTAATCAATATTTAAGTAAAATTTTGAACAAAAAATTGAACGAGATTTTAAAAAAAAATTATAACTAATATTTGAACAAAATTTTGAATATAATTTGCTAGCTGTTGAAAAGGATTTAAACAATAAATTGCTAGTAAATTTTGAATAAAATTGGAGCATAAATTCGAGCGAGATATTGAACAGCTGTTGAACAAAATTTTGGGTGAAATTCAAGAAAAAAAAATTAAGCAAATTTTGAATAAATTTCTTATTAAGATTTCGAAAATATTTTAAGCAGAAAATGAAAACATCAATTGATTAAAAGTTTTGGCTCATGCAGGATTCCACGTCTCAATTCAAGATATCCAATGTTTTATTGAGTGTGCTGAGGACCTGCAGGTGTCAATTTGCATGAACGTAGCTTTTGTTGTATGCCTATATGTACAGATTCTCCTTCCTTCCAATTTCTCCATCGCCAAATAACAACTGGTACCCTAAGCGAAGAACCCAAAGCTAGCCATGGCAGCAGCATCAGCAGCGATGACTACACTTCTTCGGCCTTCAACCTCCCCTCACTTCCTCAACCCAAATAAGCATCGCCTCAGTCCACGTTTTCCTCGCCTCTGCAGTTTCTCGTTGCCCTCATCAACCCCCCAAACCACCATTGAAGCTCAACCAAAACTGTCCGCCACCAACGTCGTCGACATCCTAAGTGAGCGCGGCCTCGTCGACTCGATGACAAGCGACAATCTGCGCTCAGTGTGCACTAATCCCAACAGTATCCCTCTCAAGGTTTACTGCGGCTTCGACCCGACGGCAGAAAGCTTACAGTTAGGAAATCTAATCGGAATGGTGGTTCTGTCGTGGTTCCGGCGATGTGGCCATAAGACCATTGCCGTTATCGGTGGAGCCACGGGCCGGGTCGGTGACCCATCCGGAAAAAGTCAAGAGAGGCCAGAACTGAACGTGGAGACCATAGAGAAAAATAGAGCGGGAATTAGAGCTATGGTCTACAAAATTCTTCACAGAGCTAGCGTGGAGGTGGATTTAGAGATGGGTTGTATAAAAGATGAATATTTGAACCCAGAAACCAACGAGTACTGTAACTGTTTTGCGGTGGAGGATAATTTTAACTGGTGGAAAGACATAACGTTGCTGGATTTTCTTGGAGAAGTGGGTCGATTCGCTAGGGTTGGAACTATGATGGCCAAGGATAGTGTGAAGAAGCAGCTCATGTCTGAGGAGGGGATTAGTTTTACTGAGTTTACCTATCAGTTACTTCAAGGTTATGATTTTCTGCACATGTTTAAAAATATGGGTGTAAATGTACAGATAGGTGGGAGCGATCAGTGGGGAAATATTACTGCAGGAACTGAGCTCATAAGAAAGATTTTGCAGGTGGAAGGCGCCTATGGACTGACTTTCCCTCTTTTATTAAATAGTGATGGGTCCAAGTTTGGGAAATCTGAAGGTGGCGCCATATGGTTGTCGCCGGCTATGATGTCACCTTATAAATTCTATCAATACTTTCTTTCCGTGCCGAATGAGGATGTTGTGAGGTTTCTGAAGCTTTTAACCTTCTTGGACTTGAAGGAGATTCAGGAGTTGGATGAAACTATGAAGAAGCCTGGCTATGTTCCGAAGTCGGCCCAGAGGAGGCTTGCAGAAGAAGTGACACGCTTTGTTCATGGAGCAGAAGGACTTGCCGAAGCAATGAAGGCAACAGAGGCTTTAAAGCCGGGGGTGTTTGAACTTGTTTGAATGCTGGACCTGTTGAAATGGAGCTGTTAGGTAATATGATGCATGTGTGTTCGGTATGTTTGGCATGTAAAGAATAAAACGCTGATATCACTTCGATATGTGAATAATGTGAGGTGAATAAGTTGAAGTGATGAATGGTTGGTTTGGATATGTAATATATGGTGACGTAACAGTTATGTTTATTATGGTTTTGGTTGTGGCAAAATATAGTTCTTGTGCTTTTAATCTCTCTCATTTAATTTTGATGGCTTTTATTGTTTCTAGTTTGCTTTTATGATTTTTATTTGTTAAAATTTTCTTTTTATTGATTTCGCGTTGGCAAAATATTTTAATCCATTCATATCAAATTTATTTTAGCACTCAACTTATCAAAAGAAATAAAAATTATCCTAAATGATTAATGGCTAGCTAAGGAGCATCTTTTATAGTTTTTGTTTTTTCATATCAATAGTTAAACCTGTATGTGACAGATATATATATTTCTTTTCAATCTCTTTTGTTCTGTGTTGGGAGAAGCTCTTAGGCAAAGTGATTTTGCCATGTTTATTTTTTTTTAAGAGTATCAGGTTTTAATTCTCTTGGTAATTTATGTCAAGTTTTTTTATAGCGTAGTAGCAGTAACAACAGCAAGGGAAGAATATCGGAATAAAGCAATGAAACATTAGTAACCAAGTGGTAGTATATTTGAAGCGCAATAAAAAAAAAAAATTGTATATTTGAAGCTGCACTGCAGGGAAGGAAAAACTACAAGCAATAGAACAGTGAATATTTCTGGGAAAAATAGCAGCTATCTCATTCTTTAGCAAATATGCATATATATGGCTTGGGCATGTGCAGCCACCGGCGCCATTACATCCTAAAGGACAAAACGTCCACTAACAAAAAAGTTCTAACAGAATTGAAAATGCAACATGGAATAACAAAATGATGCTGACTAATAAACTTAAATTGAAAAAAAAAAGAAAAGAAGTAGTAATAGGTAGGATAAGCACAAGGCAACTTAAAGTTAAGATGCTCCGCATCAGGTCTCCCCTGCCGAGGAAGAGCTTGGCTCCACAGTTGTTGCGTTATCGGGAGGATGGTAAGGTGTGATATCTGCCACATTGAAGGTAGAAGACATTATACTCGATATGCAAATCGACAATGTATGCATTTTCAATTATCTTTTTCATTATAGGAATAGACCCAACCTTGCGACGATTAAGCTTAGAATACAATCCGGGAGCAAACCGTTCACGACGGAGATGAACCATTACCGAATCTCCTGGTGAAAATACTTGTTGGTGTTTGTGTTGATCCGCTACTTGCTTATATTTCATGTTAGAATCAATTATTTTGCTCTGGACATCTTGTAGAGTATGTGCAAACTGATCTTCTAGTGAAGCAGTAGCAGAACTTTTGCATTTTGGAAGCATGGCAATGTCTACAGTATGATTTAGAAGTATAGTATATACTATGCTAAAAGGACACTTCCCTATAAAACGATTAGGTATTGAATTATAAGCGAACTCCGCTTGTGGCAGAATATCATCTCAAGAATGCGATTGTTCTTGCACCAAATAATGGAGCATATTGCCCAAAGTACGACTGATGACTTCGATTTACCCATCTAATTGAGGATGGTATGCGAGCTCAATCTAATGTCCGTTTGTAAACGTTTCCATAGTTCTTGCCAAAAAATGGCTAATGAACTTAACATCACGATCAAACGTAAGGCTCTTCAGAATATCATGAAGTCGCACGATTTCTCTAAAAAAATAGTTTGGCAATATTAAGAGCATCAAAGGTTTTCTCTTACACGCAGTAAAATAAGCCAATTTTTAAAACCTGTCGACTACCACCATAATAGCATCATTGCCAATTTTGGTTCTTGACAGTCCAAGCACAATGTCCAAACTTAAGTCTTCCCAAATAGTGTCCGGAACATGGTAATGGAAGATATAATCTCGTATTGCGGCTACCTCCTTTAAACGTTTGACGAATACTACATCGTTCGACAAAATGAGTAGCATCCCTACGTAGTTGAGGAAAAAAATTAGTTTGTAGTTGAGCAATGGTATTATTCCGACCAACGTGCCCAGCTAGACCTCCCCCATGAATCTCCTGAATCAACTGATGGCGATAGGAAGCATCGGGAATACATAACAAATTGTTTTTAAATAGTCAACCATGCCTAATTGAAAATTCACCATAAACATTACCTTGGACACAAGTTTGCCAAATCTGTTTGAAATCCTTGTCTTCTGGATATAAATCCTTGGGGTGTTCAATTCGAGTTAGTTCAGTTTGGAGCTGTATAATAAGAGTATGACAACGACTCAAAGAATCGGCCACTTTATTTTCTGCGCCCGTTTTGTGTTTGAGCACAAAGGCAAAACATTACAAATATAAAATTTATCGTGCATGCATACAATTTACCATTTTTTGACTATTGACATACTGCAACGTCTTATGATCACTCCATAAAACAAAATCTTGATGGAGTAAAAAATGTTCCCGATGCTGCAGTACACGCACCATCGCATATAGCTCCTGTTCATACACAGTCCAATTTCTTATGGCGTCACATAATTTTTCATTGAAGAAGTCAATGGGACGACCTACTTGGTTCAAAATAGCTCCAATTCCTACCGCCGAGGCATTTGTATGCACATGAAATATTTTGCTAAAATCTGAAATGGGTAAAATAGGACCCGTTGTAAGCATTCCTTTGACAACATCAAAACTTCGTCGTTATTCATCTGTCCACTAAAAGTGCTTGTGTTTTAGACAGTCTGTGATCGGTGCCATGCATTATCACGCTGAAGCTTTTTATAAATATGTGATAAAAGTTAGCTAAAACATGAAAACTTCTAATATCAGAAAAGGATTTGGGTACTGGCCAATTGGCGACAACTGCTACTTTTTGAGGATCGACCTGAACACCTTCCGCCGAGATTATGAAGCCCAAGAAGGAGACACTTGGGATTGCAAAGTTGCACTTGGCACGGTTCAAATAAATTTGATTTTGTTTCAATGTCTCAAAGATGGATGTCAAATGTTGAATATGGTCTTCCATTGTTAAATTGTAGACTATGATATCATCAAACTAAGTGATACAGATTTTGTTGAGGAAAGTTCATGATTTCATTCATATTTCGCATGATGGTGGACGACGCATTGCACAAGCCGAATGGAATTACTTTCCATTCAAATAGTCCTTGTCGCATTTTGAACGTTGTTTTTCATTCATCCCTAGGCTTAATTTGGATTTGGTGATATCCATTGTGAAGATCAAGTTTTGAAAAAATTGTGGAACCCACCAATTTTTACAACAGCTCGTCCATATCCTTGGAACCGGAAATCTAAACTTTACAATAATCTTATTGATTACCCTGATGTCCATGCACAATTGCCACTTTCCATCCTTATTTGGCACAAGTAATGCCGGTACCGCACAAGAGCTCAAACTTGATTGAATCAATTGCTTTTCCAGCAATTCATCAACCATTTGTTGCATTATAGTTTGCTCCGCACGATTCATTATGTAATGGGGTAGATTTGGCAATACCGAGCCAGGGATGAAATCAATTTGATGTTGTAAAGATCTCAATGGCGGTAAAATGGATGGTAACGTCTCAGATAAAATTTCCTGATAATGTTGGAGTAAATGATGTACTGCTTCAAGAACTCTTTTTGAGCTAAAATTCTCATTTGGTTCTGGTACTACCGAGGCCAACATTATGGATGACTCCTTCCAAGCATTCAAGAGAGTTGAGCCCGTGAAAAGTTGCAATGCCGATTTCTCCTTAGAATCCCAAAAGTTGTCAGGTGGTTATGATAAAAGCCTCAACTTCTTGCCCTTCCATTCTAACGAAAGGGCCTCGTGCTTAAGAATTTTATTAGAATTTGTGTGTGTTGTTCTGTGCTTAAATTTATGTGTAGTGTGTTGTATGTTTCTAAGTGAAAGGATCTTAGGAAAAAGAGTTTACTGGTGAAGGGAAGTACTGTACAATTTATGAGGTATGTCAGTATGTGGCAATGTTAAGAATTTTTATTATTAAAACAAAAATATGAGGAAATTAATAGAGGATAGAGAGATATATATGAAGGCGTAGCAGGAAGTGGATTAGGACAACAAATTTATTTTATGTCTTTTCACTCTCCTTGGGTCTCATTTTTTTGTTTACATCTCGATGTCTATCTATTTTCTCTCTAAGATTTCTCCCCTTCTTTTTTTTCTTTCTCATTTTATTTTTACTTCTTATAGCTATCAACCTCCTCCACTAGCCACTAGCTCTACCCCTCACGCTCTCTCTTTCTCTCCCTCTCTCTCTCTCCATGAATGATAGACTATTTTTGCTGTTTTCATTTTAATATTATTATTTTTTAAACTAAAAAAATTCATATTTTTATTATTTTAAAAATTCAAAATTCTAATTTAGAGGAGATTTATATAATTAAATTCAACAAATTACATTAAAAGAAAATTATAATATTTAAATTTAAATTAAGTACACTACAGGAAAACCCACTATCACCGGCGGAAAACGCCTTCCGACATTAAAATTCCGCCGGAAAACTTACCGGCGCACGTTTCGGCGCATTACCGGCGCAAAAAATGCTTGTCAAGCTGTCGTTTTTCACCTGGATATTCCGGCGACTTATGCGTCGGTACTTTGCGACGTAGTAATACGACGGTAATTACCGACGGATAAAACGCCGTAGAGTCGCCATAAACAAGCTACGACCTGTTTCCGGCGAATAAAGGGCGTCGGAAAACTCCGGCGGACCAGACGCAGGAAAGTGCGCCGGTTGCGCCAAATTCGTTGTATCGTCGTTCCGTCGAATTTCCGACGTAAATCCGCCGGAAACCTGTGTGTTTAGAACATAGACATCGAAACTTTCCTTATGATATGAAGCTGGGTAGTTATTTCGCTTGCTGAATGAAAATGTTCATTAATGAATTCATCTGTTAATGTCTTTCGTCCTTGAGATAATCAGTTATACATCCAACTTCTTTGATTTCTAATCCATTACCTACATATAAGAGCAAATAAGTAATGGATTATCGCGCTTAAGTAGATCTAAAACTGAATATATAGAGATGTAAAAAGATATGATGCTTGTAGAAAATATGGATTTAAGTCCCCCCAACGAGGAGACGAGCCAACCGATCACAAATACATAAGAAAGATGGGGAGATTTCTCAGCAACATCTGGCCCACCAAAGAAAGTGGACCTTGCTAGTGTTAGTCAACCTAATGTGGGAGTACCTGATAGTAAGTTAAAATCATCCCAAAAGGAGACTCGATATGATATTACTCAACTCCTTTTCAAAGTCGGTATCAAACAACAAAAGAAAAAGGAGGCTAAGAGCAAGATTTCTCAAGCTCACTTGACATAGAACTAATATAATTTGGTCCAATTGAATAACTACCTAAGAAATAGAAGAAAGAGGCTGATGTGGAGATTGATGGGGAGGAGGAGGATGCCTCCCCTTATTTTTAGTAATGTCTCTCTTAATTTTTTTGGAATTGTAGGGTGGCTTGTAGAAAGCTACAAGCAACTACTTGTGACACCTTGTTGGTGGCAATGTCGTGATTTTTATTGGGTTGTCTGAGAAAAAAAGAGATTGTTTTGATAGAAGGGAGTTCGATAAGGTCATTAGAAATTATTGGGAGTTTTTTAACCACTTGACTGTAGGTATATATGGGTGATTTTAGTGCTCTGGCAATGCAGTGTCAGCCACTTTGAAGTTGCTTTTTCATCGAATCAATGTGTAATTAGTCCGCTAAACTTTTCCATCACCATTACTTTGAACAATATAACCGAGATATCTAAAACGTGCACTCTTTTTAATGACTTGATCGCTCAAAGTCAAAATCCCACCACTAAATCTATTACTACTAAAATTATACTTTATATATTTGATTTTAGATCAACTCAAACAAAAACTCTTAGACTTTAAGATTGACCTCCCTAATTCAAGTTTTTCATGTACTCCCTCTCTAGTCTTATCAACAAGAAGAATATCATCAGAAAAAAGCTAGAAAACAACTGAAATAGAAAAGTATCGGACAAAGAATATCATCTACTAAAACAAATCCTCTTGCAAATGTCTCATAAGCAAAAAGCTAGCAAACACAACATATGTAGATCCTCCTTACTCTCTCTATATTTGTCCATCAAACCTCTCAAAAAATGTATAGCTTCCATAATAGACAAACTCAGCATGAATCCAAACAAATTAAACGAAAAAAAAATCTTACAATCAACGGGTAATCGACGGGAGGCGGACAGCGAAAACTTGAGGTCGGAACTGCACCTCTCGCCGGCGAGGAATGCTATGAGCTTCGGCGACTTCCGGTGACCATCGGCGACCTCGATCTACGGCGAGCGACGAGGGAAAAGCGCCGATGTGAGAGAAAGGAACGGAAGAAATGAGCAGCCAGAGGGGCTCGGGTTAAAAAATAGGGCTTTCGCCGGCGGATTTTCCGGCGTCCCGGACGCCGGAAACAATTAAATCCGGCGCATCATGCGCCGATATTAAGTCGTTGAGTTTAAAAACACCGGCGCATTATCCGCCGGTAATTGCGCTGGTTATTTTCCGCCGTAACATGCGTCGAAAACAGTAAAATGCTGGTTTATTCCGACGCATATACCGGCGCATTTGGCATCGGACAAATTCCGACGTCATATGCGCCGGAAATCCGCCGTAGACTTTCCGTCGCATTATGTGCCGTTATAAGCGCCGTTTGTACCGACGCAACATTTTCCGCCGGAAAATCCAATGGTAATTGCGTGTTTTCCTGTAGTGGTAGCTTAAAATATGTTTATTATAAATTTGTATATATTTTTAATGTACTTTTATAATAGTAAGATAAATTTTTGTATATATTTATTGCTCATTGTAAAATATTTTTTAGTCATATTTTTATTTAAATTAGATAAGAAAATATACGATCGAAGAGTAGTTGAAATAAATGAGTATGATAATATATAGTTTAAATACATATATGTTAAAATTAATTTAGATGAGTTTGATAACAAATTTATTTATTATAATAAAATTTATCTTCTTATAATTAAAAATAATAATAAAAAATTAAAACCTAATGTCAATTTCAAATTAAAAAGAAAAAGTTTGAGGATATTTTTAAAGTCAAACTTTTGTGCCTGCAGAAAAAAAATCATAGCTTGGTACTTAATGATCAGCTTGACATATTGGTTGAGAGCTTAGGCTACCAACTAATAGGTCTTAATTTTGAGTCTTTGCGTATGCGATGTATATGAGTTTGTCTTAACTGACCTAAATATCTCAAAAAACAATAACCAAAATATAATGAGAAATTGAATTTTTATTTGATGATTTATTATTTTTTATTTTATCAATGGCTGCAATTACAATGCCAGAGTAAATTAATTAGATCCGTTGATTAAAATTTTGGAGTCACCACGTTTCAATTAGAGAAAGCCGAGGTCACAACGGTGCTGGAGCCCTGTGTCAATTTACATGAAGTCATGAAGGAAGCTTTCATTTGCATATATGCAGATTACGTCCGGAAATTAATGGAGGACGGAGAAATGGCAACTTGGGAAGGCGTGGCAGGTTGTGGATAAGGACCAATTAGGGCAATAATTTAAAATTTTTAATTATTATTTATTTTATTTTTGCATTTTGTAATTTACTGTTTTTTTTAATTATTTATTTGGATTTAATTTAAATGGGACTGCTGGCACACATTTTGCGATTAAATATGACCGATTTTGGAAATGAAAGCTCGTAAATAAATACTTAATTAGAATAACTACAAGGCGGATTTTATTATGATTTTAACTTTTAAGCAAAATTTGATGAGAATTTTTAAAAATAATTTCGAACAAAAGTTAAACCAAACAAGAATAGTAATTAAGCAATATTTAAGTAAAATTTTGAACAAAAATTTGAACTAGATTTTAAACAAAATTTATTACCAATATCTGAGCAAATTTTTGAATATAATTTGCTAGCTGTTGAAAAGGATTTAAACAATAAATTGCTAGTAAATTTTGAAAAAAAACTGCAGCATAAATTCGAACAAAATTTTGAGTGAAATTAAAAAAATAAAAAAGAATAAAATTTAAGCAAATTTTGAATAGACTTTTTATTAAAATTTCGAATATTTTTTTTTTTTGGGGAAAAATTTCGAATAAATTTCAAAAAAAATTTGGGCAGGAAATGAACATCAATTGATTAAAAGTTTTGGCTCATGCAGGATTCCACGCTCAATTCAAGAAATCAAAGGTCATTTTAGTGAGTGTGCTGGGGCCCAGGTGTCAATTTAGATGAACGCTATGTATGGATTCTCCTTCCTTTCATTTTCTCCATCGCCAAATAACAACTGGTAGCCTAAGAGAAGGGCCCAAAGCTAGCCATGGCAGCAGCGATGACTGCACTTCTTCAGCCTTCAGCCTCCCCGCTCTTCCTCAACCCAAATAAGCATCGCCTCAGTCCACGTTTTCCTCGTCTCTGCAGTTTCTCGTTGCCCTCATCAACCCCCCAAACCACCCTTGAAGCTCAACCAAAACTGGCCGTCACCAACGTCGTCGACATCCTAAGTGAGCGCGGCCTCGTCGACTCCATCACAAGCGACGATCTGCGGTCAGAGTGCTCTAATCCCAACAGTATCCCTCTCAAGGTTTATTGCGGCTTCGACCCGACGTCAGAAAGCTTACAGTTAGGAAATCTAATCGGAATGGTGGTTCTGTCGTGGTTCTGACGATGTGGCCATAAGACCATTGCCGTTATCGGTGGAGCCACTGGCCAGGTCGGTGACCCATCCGGAAAAAGTCAAGAAAGGCCAGAATTGAACGTGGAGACCATAGAGAAAAATAGAGTGGGAATTAGAGCTCTGGTCTACAAAATTCTTCACAGAGCTAGCGTGGAGGTGGATTTAAAGATGGGTTGTATTAAAGATGAATATTTGAACCCAGAAACCAACGAGTACTGTAACTGTATTGTGGTAGAGGATAATTTTAACTGTATTGGTGGAAAGACATAACGTTGATGGATTTTCTTGGAGAAGTGGGCCGATACGCGAGGGTTGGAACTATGATGGCCAAGGACAGTGTGAAGAAGAGGCTCATTTCTGAGGGGGGATTAGTTTTACTGAGTTCACCTATCAGTTACTACAAGGTTATGATTTTTTTCACATGTTTAAAAATATGGGTGTAAATGTTCAGATAGGTGGGAGCGATCAGTGGGGAAATATTACTGCTGGAACTGAGCTCATACGAAAAACTTTGCAGGTGGAAGGCGCCTATGGACTGACTTTCCCTCTTTTATTAAACAGTGATGGGTCCAAGTTTGGGAAATCTGAAGGAGGCGCCGTATGGTTGTCGCCGGCCATGATGTCACCTTATAAATTCTATCAATACTTTCTCTCTGTACCGAATGAGGATGTTGTGAGGTTTTTGAAGCTTTTAACCTTCTTGGACTTGAAGAAGATTCAGGAGTTGGAGGAAAATATGAAGAAGCCTGGCTATGTTCCGAAGTCGGCCCAGAGGAGGCTTGCAGAAGAAGTGACGCGCTTTGTCCATGGTGCAGAAGGACTTGCCGATACAATGAAGGCAACAAAGGCTTTAAAGCCGGGGGTGTTTGAACTTGTTTGAATGCTGGACCTGTTGAAATGGAGCTGTTAGGTTATATGATGCATGTGTGTTTGGTATGTTTGGTATGTGAAGGATAAAAAGCTGATATATATCACTTCAATATGTGAATAATGTGTGGTATGAATAATTGAAGTGATTAATTGTTGGTTTGGATATGTAATATATGGTGACGTAATAGTTATGTTTATTATGGTTTTGGTTGTGGCAAAATATAGTACTTGCGCTTTTAATCTCTATCAGTTATTTTTGATGGCTATTGTTGTTTAAAGTTTGCTCTTATGATTTTGATTTGTTAAAATTTTCTTGTTATTGACTACGCGTTGGCAAAATAATTTAATCCATTCATATCAAATTTATTTTAGTACTGAAAATAAATAAAAATTATCCTGAATGATAAAAGGCTAGCTAGGGAGCTTCTTTTATAGTTTTTGTTTTTCCATATCAATAGTCAAACCTATAATTAAGTTACAGACTTTCATATTTATTTTCTGCTTATAAAGATATCTTTTTTTTTTCTTTTCAATCTCTGTTCTGTGTCAGGAGAAGCTCTTAGGCAAAGTGATTTTGCCATGTAGATTTTTTTTAAGAGAATCAGGTTTTATTCTCTTTGTGATCTATGTCAAAGTTTTTTTCTGGCGTAGAAGCACTATGTGGGCTCCGAAAATTCGGCCCCGGCCTCCGCACCGCGCAACTGCTGTTGATTTGTTTTTTTATTTTTGAGAAGGGAGTTTTAATGAACTAAGTTTCGGGGTAAATTTTAGAAAGCAGATGAATTTGTAGATAAGACTCTACCCAGAGATTTCGCCCTCATTTTGCGAGGACTTTATGATCTAAGTTATGATTTCCTATAAGCGCAAGACCCTATAGCTAATTACCCCTCCCAATCATGAGAGAGAACTTTTGATTAAGGCTAGTCGTCGATCAGATACATAAAGATGCGTGGTATCTGACATATAGTAGCAGCATGGGTTTGGATTTGGAAATTGAAAGATTAAAGGTTTTAGAGGATTTGATATTTAAAGTAGAAATTTCACCATCTTGTACTTAAAGCGGATGGTGAGGAGAATGGATGATAGACCCGATCAAGATCCCATGATTCCGTCATCCCGGGCCATCATGGTTCTTAGTCTACTTTGTTAGAGGAGGTAGTCGACCCAACCTGACAGAAGAATTCTTGTCGGCAGCCATGGGTTGCTTCGTCCAAGAAGACCTTGTAAACCTGGGATGGATATTTGCCTAAGGGGACAAATTTTAATCCACCTTAGCTTACAGAGGGCTTTGTGCCCTATCGATCATATCCTATTGATTCATATATCAATAATTTGATGCCACGAAGGAGCGTATTGGTTTTGACCATAACAGGTATTTCGTGGTGCCATTTGACAGCAAAACCACTCGGTTCAGAGGGCCCCGGGTCATAACCGTTTATCATGTGGTGCCATTTTGTGGCAAAATCGTCGGTTAGAGGACACGCACTGCATCCTTACTGGCAGGGGATTGTTTGAGAATGCATCCTAGTGATATTTTCGACTAGGCATTAGCTCTATGTGAACTGAAATAATTTTAATTTGTCCACCTCGGCAAACTATTGCGGAGGATGGATGGATTTTGCTTTTAAGTGTTTGATAGTTATATTTCAACTTTAAATATCTAGATTTTGGGTTTTGGGGATATGTGAGTGGAGCTTGAAATATTTAGAATTAATCCCACCGGTTGAGATTTTCGTTCAACACGGCCATCATCGATGTGTTCAGGGTCATTTCTCTCTGTTGATTGGACTCTATCAACTCGACCAAGCTATTGACCGAGGATCAGATTTCGTAGGCTTTATGCTCTTTGTTTAATGAATTTTTTTTGTTAAAGGCCTGATATGAATGTATAAGATAAATATTCCGGTCGACTACGTGACCGCATATTTATCTGATATCTCGAACCTTGTTTACTCCTATTTACAAGCTTAGGATGACCGGGTTTCGTAGGCTTCGTACCTTTGTTGGTGAATTCATATTGCTATAGACCTTCGAAGGCCTAATATGAATGTATTAAAAAAATATACTGGTCGCCATCACCATATATTTGTTTGATTATTCGAACACTGTCGACTTCTATTCACCTGTATAGAAGGATCGAGTTCGAACTTGAATTCACTTATTAACCCGCGCAGCATTCCTAGACGTCACGTGTGTTCAAATAACACGTTCGCCGGGGCCCATGCAGGTCGTGATTGTATTTACCCCTTTAGTGTGTCTATGTGCATACAAACTATGGTGCAAGTGTTGGGGTATTCTTGGAATATTCATAGACGCATTCTGTCCGCTTTTATGAATGTTGTAGATTCGGTGGCGTATTGTACCAGCTTCTGAATTGAGTTGTTCGCTACTTTATGCAGGCAGACTGTCGTGCACTACGCACTATGGTTACTTTCTGCAGGTGGATCGTAGTGCACTAACGAGTCTCCTACTTTGGGTTTGTCAATGCTTGCTTCTGCTGTAACTCCCTTGTAACTTTCTTGTGGATTACATTAGGTGTACAATAAGTAGCTATAATATTTGGCCTTTTCAGAACATTCACTATTGTTGCTCATAGGCAGGTAGATGTATTCATTCATAGGCTAAAATTGACTTCAGGATACTACATTTATTAAATTCCTTCTGAATCCACCCATAGGTGGTATGTTGTACATACATTTATATCTGCTGAGAGATTGTATGTATTGCAGATCTTTTGGAGTTGAATTGTTGTTGATCATATGAACTTCCACATTCTACTCCATGACTTGTGCGAAATCTTCTTCTATTGTATTGCTTGTAAGGTTGAATATGGTTGACTGTATGAGTGTTATAACATTCACTGTTATGCTTATTGTAACTTCTCAATATTTATAGGAAACTATTGTATCTATCCACAAATTAGCTTGTCATGGATCAGAGGGGGATCACCAAACTCCTAGCCTTTAAGGAAAATTTGGCATATACATGATAAATTTGATATTCATCATTTGCTTGATATTCACCCCTTGCATGAAGGCTTTCAACATTTATGCGAATCTTCATGCTATTGGTTGTAGGTATGTCATTGCATTCATACTCTTGCAATCATTACAATTACTCCAAATCACCCACATACATGATTTGAGTAGATGTATGAATCATTCATAAACATGCTAAATTGAAATACATGAATCCCTTACTTATCCATTAGATATTCATTTGAATACATAATGGATTAAGTACTGGTTCATCACATGATATCTTGAGCTTTGTTTCTTATAATCTCTTCAAATTATATCATTTATGATTTATTCAAATTCTTATGTGTTTCAACTTGAGTTCAAGATCAAGTGTAGTTCTTTATGAGTTCTCTTGCACTTAGTTCAAACTCAAGTTCTCTGTAGTCAAAGAATGATTAAGTCCCCTGTAGTTCATTTCAAATTGTTGTTTGAATTCAAGTATGAGTTCATATTGAGTTCCTTGTGGTCTTCTTGAGTCTAAACTCAGTTCAAATGCAAGTCTTTTGTGGTTTGTTCATGTAGCAAATTCAAACTCTTCTTGCTTGCGTTTCGTTTAAGTCATTTGCTCATTTGATTATAGACATATTAAGCTCCTTTTATCTGTTCATTTAAGTCCAAAGCATGTCTTCACTTGTTCAAAATTTGTTCAAGTCCTTGTCCTTTTAGACAAAATTTCGGCGGCCTCTCGGTTTCTCCCCCGTTTAGGAAAAAAAAATCAAGAGGCCGCATACCCGCCACGTCAACAAAGACGTGCACGGTTAGTGTTTGTGAGACACTGCGGCGGTGATTTTTGTTTTTTTATCCACTACGCCAACAAAGACGTGCATGGAATTTTAAAAAGTATTTTTTTTTTTTTTGAAAAAAATTTTTTTTTTTTTTGAAAAAAGCAGTTTGCTTTTCCCCCTCTCGGGGGTACTTATGAGTGACCCCACCTCGCCGTAGGTGCCGCATCGGGGTCCCATCCCACCACGCGCAATAAAGGCGTGCATGGGCAGTTTTTCGATCCGCCACGAACATTGAAGTAGAGTTTTTAGGTGATTACCCGCCTTGTCGTAAGCGCCGCACCGGGATCCCATCCCACCACACGCAACAAAGGCGTGCATGGGCAGTTTTTCAGTCCGGCGTAAACAATGAAAATAGGAATCTGAGTTTTAGAAATATTCGTACCTTCGTGGGGTTGTGGTGTGACGGCGATGATGACGTTGCAAAATAAAAAATAACTCTCTTTCTTTAATTTCTTTTTTTTTTAATTTTATTTTTCTTTTTTTTTTCTGAAACTCTTCTTTTTTTTAAATAATCTCTCTTTTTTTTTAAATGCCCACATCTTTTTTTTTTCACATATTTACCTGTAAGTCTCAAAATTAGTAAACAAAATAATGTCAATAACACAATATGCATAAAGTATTAACAATATGTAATGCTAAAAAAAAGGAAATATGGTGGGGATGAAATTAAATCTGCTATTTCTCCTTTTGATTTTTTATGTGGATGACTTCTTTCTCTTGTTAACACACATGTATGCATACGCATATACACCATTAAGACCAACAATCATGATGCAAATGATTATCAATTTAATCTAATTAGCAAAATTAATAACGCAAATTAGACTAGTTAGTATAGCAATGCATATCAACAACACATAGTATATATATAAAACAAATATAGACATTATCAATAATGATAATAACATTCAGTAACATTACAATTCATTATTAGCACTTATAATAATAGTTGATATTAACAAACTAAGGCAAAGTGGATAGGATGAAACAATGTAAAATGAGAGAAGTAAATAGTAACAAATGACTTAAAGCTTAGAAGTAAAATAAAAAATAAAAAAATACTGTGTATGCTTTGGAATTTGAAAGCAGTCATTTCAAAATGGAAGTGGATTTCTTGTTATATATGGGATGAGTTAATTCTTAGTGAATGGGCCTTTGAGTAGGCTGAAATGCAAGGACTAATTTAGTGGTATATCACTACAGCAACATACTCATTTAAAAAAAAAACTTAGGCCGGCCCTTCCATTAGTTGCTTCGTCTCATTTGACCTTACTAAAATCCAAATCAAATAAGCTTTAACAGTTCACTGCCAACCTATCAAATTGCTACAGAACTATTTATCTCTTTATTAGAACGTCGTGTATTCACCTCTAGCAAGCACAGGGATGAGTAAAGCACAGGAAACATTCGATGTAATAAAAAAAAAATTCATGTCAGAATCTCTCCTTCCCCTTTTTTTCACGTGGGCGTCAGAGACCCACCTTCTTTTTACCTTAAAGCAAGGAAATGGTTGAGAAAATTGGTGTGAGCTTTGCTGACGGGAAGGAGGCTGTAGTTCAGCTCTAAGGTCCAGGATATTGCAGCTATTGCAGAGAGTCTGAAGGATTTGGCGTGAGACCCAGCTGCCAACTAGTGTAAAAAGAACAACAAAAAGGAGCTCCGCTGGAATGCTCGGCTAATTGTTGGCGTGAAGGTACAGGTGGAGATGGACGTGAAAGAGAGGTGGCTCAAGGTGGAATGATCTTAAATTTCAGGGAAGCTCGCTGGGAGGTAAGGAGATGCTCAGAATTATTATTTTTTAAGAGAGCAATTGGGTTGGCTGCTCGTGTGAAGTAAGGACGGACAAAGGGGGTGGGCTTTGTGAATGGGGAGCTGAGTGGGAAAGCAGCGAAGAACAATTCCTGTGCATTTCAGCTTTGTTTTAACGACGAGAGGAGGGGCCTCGTTTGAGACGTCACAGGATTTGCGGGAACTGATCACGAGTTCGACGAGAAATCCGGGATTCATTGGAGATTTGCGCAGAGTCTTCGACATAAACGAGGTTTGAGAATTAATACTTGATATGATCTCCGTTTTGACTTTTGATTTCTATGTTAAATTAATAATAACATTAGCTGATATTTATAACTTATAATTATCATTAATCTGAAGTAATAACAACATGTCTATTATCTCAAGAAACATCACGATTCGCGTGTATTTCCCTGCGTTAACGTGTTAAACTTGTCGAATATGGAAATTAGAAGAATTTGTAGTGTATTTAGGGTATTGCTGATATTCTGGTCGCAACGGCGCTGTCTGTTTTGCGATCGGATGTCATTTGAGCATCGTCAAGACCTCATTTTCCCTCATAATGTATGCCTTTGCAACATATTTGAACCGCCTCTTTGAAATTTGCAACACCGTATCAAACGATCCAATTTGATCAAATAAAATGTAGAATCTTAATGTCAACGACGTTCCGAATGCAATGACGCTATCCGTTTGTTGATCCAACATCATTTCGTCACCAACGAGGCTAATTTTCCTTGTAATGCATGCCTTCGCACCATATTTGAATCATCTTTGAAATTTGCGACACCACATCAAACGATCCAATTTGATCATATAAAATGTAGACTCTTAATGCCGGCGACGTTCCGGATGCAACGGTGCCATCCGTTTGGCAATCGGACATCACGTCCTCTCCGTACAGGCGAATTTCCGCAATATGCGTGCTTTCGCATCATATTTGAATCGCCTTTGAAATTTGCGATACCACCTCAAACGGTCCAAATTTATTAAATAAAATATATATTCTGAATGTCGGCAACGTTCCGGACGCAATGATGCTGTCTGTTTTGCGATCGAACATCATTTCATCACCGACGAGGCTAATTTCTTTGATATGTGCGCCTTCACATTATATTTGAATCGTCTCAAAATTCACGACGCCATCTCAGTTGATCAAAATTGATTAAATAAAATATATATTTTGAATGTTGACGACGTTCCAGACGCAATGGTGTTGTTCGTTTGTTGATCTGACATCGTTTGATCAACATCGCGCTTTAAATTCGAGTGTTGGTCGTCATCCCTTTTGACCGATCTCATCTGATTTGATTGTCAGGGGCCTCGACCTAGCAGAATTTAATGGTCTAATCGCAACGATGCTGTCCATTTGACATTCGGAGGTCATTTGATCCCTTAAGTGATGCGTTTCGTCAATGCATGTATTAAAAAGCGTTTCGTCAATGCATATATATTAAAACTCTAAAATAGTTCTAATAGGCCTTCTTATGCGAGCTCTAATCGAGCTTCTTAACAAACTTGTTCACGAGCTTTAAACGATACTATTCATAAACATAAATGAACCGAACACCAAGTTGTTCAATCTCGTTTATTTAGCTATCAAGTATTTATCAAAAGTGTTCAAGATCATTTGTTTATCTTATCAAAGGAACATGAACAAGCTCTTATTGAGCCGAGCCACAAAGTAGCTCGTCGAACGCTTGGTTCATTTGCAGCCTTAGTTGTCATTGATTTTATGGTTGATAGCAACTGGGCCAATCTTCCTCAGGCTGAGCTTTGAGTAAGCACTTGTGGGGAATCTCTTTCTTCGAAGTTGCACCATGACCAGAACACTTGGGTGAAAAACCTTTGAGCTGCGGTGTACATCGGCGGTCCGCTTGTATGAATCATTGAAATCTTGTAGTGTGTTGCGAACATTTTTCAGTATGGATCTAAAATCCTCAACAAGCTTGGTTGCTGCCGAATTGTGGCACTTAGGAAGAATGATGTAGACAATGTTAAAGGAACACATACCACTAGTGGATTTGTTGGGCGTGGAATTATAGGCAAATTCAGTATGGCTCAGAATTTCATCCCATTTCTTTGGATTGTCCTACACCAAACAACGTAGCATATTGCCAAGCGTGCGATTTACCACCTATGTTTGTCCATCAATTTGTGGATGGTATGCATAACTTAATTTAATTTCTATTTGTAGTTACTTCCAAAGCTTTCTCCAAAAGTGGTTAATAAACTTTACATCTCGATCTGAAGTGATGCTTCATGGTAAGCCGTGAAGTCTGACAATTTCCCTGAAAAATAAACGAGCAACACTAAGAGCAACAAAAGTCTTTTTGTAGACTATGAAGTGAGATATCTTTGAAAACCTGTCAACCACCATCATAATTGAGTCGACACCCTTCTTGGTCTATGGAAAACCTAGTATAAAATCCATGTTGAGGACTTCTTAGATGGAGATCATAATTGGCAACGGGATGTATAATCTACTATTCTGACTACTTTGTGTATACATTTGGCATACAGGACATCGCTTTACATACCTTGTAACATCTTTGCATAGGTGAGCCTAAAAAACTTAGCCTTCATCTGCTTGTTCTGGTTTTTTGGTGATTGATTTTGCTCTCTTTTTTGTGCTATCACATGTTTTAGTTGATGGTTGTCTTCGTCTTATACATGTATGCCCAATTTTGATTTTATAGAATGGGCTAAGCCCTCAATTTTTTCCAAATAATAAAAAAAAAATTACTAACAAGTTACACAGAGGTTAACATTTATAAAATTAGAATTTTACTAACAAATTACAAAATGGAAAACAAAATAATTACATTTATAAATTTTCCATTGATCATGCCAATGACGGATTGCAATGCGATGAACACATCTACTGAGTGCTTAAACTGGAAAATTGTATTGACTCTGCAGCATCAGAATAAAACTCCTCATCACCTGAAACTAACATCTGAACTACTGCTTCCATGTTTGGTCTCCTGTTTCTCTCTTCTTCCAGGCAAGATATCGCCACCTTAACCATCCTCATTGCTTGTTTGCAATCAAAGTCTCCCTTCAATCTTGAATCCATTAAATTCCCGATCCAAGACTCTCCTCCCATTTTAAGACTTTCCCTCAGCATCAGACACAATCTCTTCATTGCCCTGATCTCCATCTCTGTCACTCCCTTCATCACCAAATCTGAAACCCGACTCCCACTCACAAGCTCAAGCAGCACAACACCGTAGCTGTAGACATCAATCTTCCCAGTGATGGGTAAATTTGATGCCCATTCTGGTGCAATGTATCCTCTTGTTCCTCTAATCCTAGACACATTGGAACCAATCACCTCTCTATTAAGCAATTTCGCAAGCCCAAAATCTGCAATTTTTGGCTCATAGTTGCAGTCGAGAAGTACGTTCTCAGGTTTGACATCACAGTGAATCACCCATTCAAGGCACTCATGGTGAAGATAGGCCAATCCTCTTGCCACCCCAATGGCAACCTGAAACCTCTCTTTCCAACCAAGAAGTTTATTTCCATAAAACAATATCTTATCAAGTGAGCCATTCTCCACGAATTCAGATACCAGAAGCCTATGTGAGTCTTCTAAGCAGAACCCACATGTTCTGACAAGATTCATGTGATTTATCCTACCAATAACACTCACTTCTCCCCAAAACTCTTGTTCCCCATGACTCACATCTTCAAGCTTCTTCACAGCCACCACCATCCCATTTTCCAACACTCCCTTGTACACAACTCCTGATCCTCCTCTACCAAGCTCTTCCTTGAAGTTCCTCGTCGCACTCTTGAGCTCTCTATAACTAAATCTCTTGAACTGGTTCGAAATAACCTTGTAGCCTTCTACCATCAAAACGTGATCATCCTCCTTTATGTATACAAACCACCATCCTATTGCAATGAACAAGCCTTCAACTACAGAAATTGCAGTCAAGAAGCTGTACAAATTGATCCAAATCATCTTTTTTGATGAACCCTTCAACATCTTCGGTGAAGAACCAACTGTTAGAGCACCTTCAGTTGCGTTGCAAATTGTTCCCAGCTGCTGCAACTTTGAGCTGTTTATGTTTGTTACATATTTTGAAACTTTTATATAGATGTCAGAATAAGGAGTAGTCCTTCCATTATATAGTATGCTCTTGGGATAACAGAGTCCAATTCCTACCTTATAAGAAAATCCTTGACAGTTGCAATCTTTCATGCATTTGTTCTTGCATTCATCCAAAGAAAGCAAGTCAAACGCATTGAAATCGAACCCCCAGAAATCTGTGTATGGTAAATACTTGAATTCTATCTCCTCTGGTTTCATGGAGCAGTTGAGATTAAACTTTGGCTTGCAGCCCGAATTCCAGTTTCTAGGATCAGTCATCTCAAAATCAGGAGGGCACAAGCACTCCAACCTTGGGTATGAACTAAAAATTCCATTTTTCCCACATAGACCATGAATTTGGAAAGCCTCAAGAAGTGCCTGCCATGTAATTGACCATAACCCAGTTGTATTATCCAAACTGTAAAGCCTGAGGTTTCCGTCATAATCAAGAGTTAGCCTCCTGATGATCCCTGCCTTCCCTGCATCTGCTGCAAGGAACTTGAAATGATCGCTTGAATAGAACCTCCCCTTTGAATCAAGCACTGCATATCTACTGCTGTTATATATAGTTCTTCGATTTTCCCAA
Organism: Dendrobium catenatum; assembly: GCF_001605985.2. NCBI lineage: Eukaryota > Viridiplantae > Streptophyta > Magnoliopsida > Asparagales > Orchidaceae > Dendrobium > Dendrobium catenatum. Next base: position 213,725 of record NW_021318963.1, on the reverse strand, counting down.
ACAGTTTTGTCTGGGTCCGGCCAATAAACACTTGAAACCTCTGGTCCATTATATTTTAGTCTAAGAACATTTCTATCATCAAAATGGAATTCAAAGTATCCTGAAGAAGGTGACCCTCTTCCTATTGCTGAAACAAGTTGGGTGTTCTTGGTGATTGGTTGAGATGGGAGGAGGGTGTCGGTCGGTGAATCGAAGCTTTGCCATATAATTCCGCCATTAAGGTCCTTGACAACGAGGTTTCCGTTGTCAAGGAGACTCGCATAGTGGGCAGCGGCGGAGGCTATCGTCGCAGTGCTCCAAGCCACTGTGCCATCGACATCGGTGAGCACCATGGCACCATCACCGTGGAGAGTGAGACGAGATCTGTGGCCGTTGACAGGGTTGTCACGGTTGGCTGTCCAAGTGACCGTTTTGTCGACTGAGTTGGTGAGCCAAATGGAGAAAGTGTAGGCGTTGGCGCCCACTTTGTAGAAGCCGGCTGTGAAGTATTTGTCTTCAGAGATGAGAAAACTTGTGCTGTCTTCTACAGAGAGGTGTGAGTTTTTGAAGAGTTGGGATTTTGCTAAAGAAGAGGAGGGATAGAGGAAGGTGAGAAGGAGAAAAGGAAGGAGCATTATGAAAGAAAGAGATGTGTTTTTGTTCTCTAGAACTAGATTGGCTGGAAGGTGGAGGGAATGGCTTCTGGTACTTATCAACTATGGGGGTACTTTGTTTATGACTTCTTCAATGGCATGCGTAAGAAAAGTTGGATTTTTTTTTTTAAGAGTCAAATTATATATTTTAGAACATAAATCCGACCTATTAACTTATTTTGACAATGCTAATTAAGAGTTAATTAATTATACCAATACAAAAGCATCTTCCTAAGTATATACCATTTTTAATATCTCTTAAAAAATATTTATAATCATTTTAAGAAAATATATAAATTTCTTGGCGCTATCAGATTATAGTTGATGTTACTTTAAAAAATCTATTTATAATAAATTTTTCAAATAGAGAAGAAAATATATAATTGAAGTCTGGCTTTGTCATTATATATGCAGATAATTAAGAAGAGCATTTTAAAAAAACTCATTACCAAAACCTATCAATGTTTTACATTTTATTAATCATATTCTCTCACAATGCCAAATGGAAGAACTTTATAAACAAATATAAAAATTTTTAAGGGAAAAAACAAGGAAACAAATTACAAAATGGAGATGGGCCGGCGATAGGCCAAACTGCAAAGAATGAAGACAAGATGAGCATCTTATGAGGATTCAAACCGCAAAGCATGGAATCTCTAACTTTCGAAAGCATTTTACGCGTAATTAGTTGGTAAGAATGACATTGACATTAACTATATGATATTAAAAAAGGGATGAAGTACGCAGCTCAATTTGATGTGCTGGTTGGGAGCTTAGGCTATCAACTAAGAGGTCTTGAATTTGAATCTTGTGTATGTGATGTGTGTGTGAATCTGACTTAATTGGCCTAAATATTTCAAAAAAAAGGGTTGAAGTCAATTATGAGATGCCCGATGCCAAATAGAACCTATCCCTATAGATCCTCCAAGAATCAATGAAGTTAATAATGGGATTTTAATATAACTTTTGACATAATTATAAAAAAAAAAGGTTCACCAAGAAGGCAATAAAAGAAATTAATAAATCAACTATTAAGATGTTACTTTTGTGTGTGTTTAACAGGTTATTAATAGCTGGTTTGAGACAACTCTGGTATTGTTTTGCTTTCAAATCGCAACCACGGTTTATATTTGACTACTACTTTTTTTGTCGCTTTCAAAAAATTTATGAACAAAAAAGCAACTTTTTTAGCAGCTTTCAATGAAATTATTTTCCTTACAACAACTAAACAACTATCTTTGAAAAAAATACTGACATCTCAAACAAACCCTAATTATTATCAGAAGTTCATAAACTTTAATGACATTATTTTTAATAGTTTTAGGTGAATTATATTATTTTTTCATCTTAGGTGCACATAAATGTTGTTTCGAAACTTAACAATATAGTACTTAATTGAGTTAACTTTCTCATTACTTTATTTTCAAAGCACAATTATTATCCTATTTGATATCTCCTTTTCATTATTTTTTAAAAATTTATATACTAAAAACTACTTTTTATTTTTCAACTTATTATAATTATTTAAAGTTTCCATAATTTTCAAAATGGCACTTGAAATATAAATATCTATAATTACATAACCCAAAATGTTTTAATTAATCAAATGTTAATTGCACGTTGATAATTAATTCCGTTCAATAACCTTCCATTTGTATAGACCTTCCTTGGTTTTGAAAGTTGTCTTCCATTCGTCACTTTGACGGATTTGAATTTGATTGTAGCCGCAGCGTAGGTCCAACTTTGAGAGGATTGTGGCGCTTGCAAGCTTGTCAAGTAGGTCATTAAATCTAGGCATTGAGAAATTGTATTTAATTGTTATCTTATTAATTGCGTGGCTATCTATGCTCATTAGTCATTGACCATCCTTCTTCGAAACAATAAGCGCTGGCATAGCATAGGGGCTCATGCTCAACTATATGAGTTGTTTCAGGAGTAACTCATTGTTGTCCTTGTACAGGATCGGCAGCACCTGGAAGACAAGACACAAACACAACAGCAAACAACACAGGGAAAAGGCACAAGAAATACTACCTCTGTATTCTCTCTGAGAAATACTGTTGTAAAGAAGATAACAAAAACTGAACTGCTGTTTTCTCTACTTCTCCTATATGTATTTTCCTTCCTAGCTACTTTCTTCTATTTTAGAAATACGGTAAAAGTTGCAAAAATTATAAAAATTGAACTGCTGTTTTCTCTACTTCTCCTATATGTATTTTCCTTCCTAGCTACTTTCTTCTATTTTAGAAATACGGTAAAAGTTGCGAAAATTATAAAAAGTGTTGTCAGCTGAAAAGTGATACTAGTAGTGGGAGCATAAGAGTTCGTTAGAGCCTAGCATGTACCGCCGTTATTAGCTACTTAACCTGCACTGCATCAGTCCTCCCTAACTTCAGAAGAGCTCGACTCCTCCGAGATGAGTGATACTCGAGCCTCATCGAGTGAGTGGTAAGGCCATATGTCGGATACATTGAACGTAGAAGAAGTATTGCAACCTGGTGGCAACTCCACACTATACGCATTGTCGTTAATTTTAGCAATGATAGGAACAGGTCCGATTTTTCGTCGGGCCAATTTCGAGTAAGCTTCAGGCTTAAATCGTTCGCGGCGGAGGCATACCATGACCAAATCACCAACCTGAAAAAGTTGTTGTCTGCGGTGAGTATCAAAGGCTCTCTTATAGCGTTGATTTGAGTTGATGATTTGCTGCCTAACGTCGGAGAGGATTTTGGAGTAATCTTCGGTAAATGAAGCAGCCACCGTGGATTTACATTTGGGTAGGACAATGATATCTACAGCAGTGTTAGGAGCTTTAGTATAGACAATTGTAAAGGGTGCCTTACCGGTGGATCGATTGGGCATTGCATTATAAGCAAATTCAGCTTTACTAAGAACCTCCTCCCATTGCTTAGGATTTTCTTGAACCAAACATCAGACCATATTGCCATATATATGGTTGACAACCTTCGTTTGGTCGTCGAATTGAGGGTGGTAGGCCGAACTAAACCGAAGTTCAGTGCCGAGTCGCTTCCATAATTCGCGCCAAAAATGGCTTAGGAATTTAACATTGCGATCCAAGGTGATGCTTCTTGGTAAACCATGCAAGCGAACAACTTTGATAAAAAAAAGATTAGCAATATGTACGGCGTTGGAAGTTTTCTTACAGGAAATGAAATGACCCATCTTTGAGAATCTGTCGACAACCACCATGATTGAGTCGTTGCCCCGTCTCGCTCTCGGTAGTCCAAGGATGAAGTCCATACTCAAATCCTCCCATATTGAGTCAGGTACCGGTCATGGCATGTATAATCATGTGTTTTGGGCTCCCTTTTTATAAATTTGGCAAATAGGACAAATGTCCACTATGCGGAAGGTGTCACGCCTTAGTCGTGGCCAGTAAAACCTTGCTTGTAACTACTGAAATGTATTGTCCTTACCAAGGTGTGCTGCCAGCCCTCCACCATGAATTTCTCTTATAAGATGCTGCCTCCAAGAGGATTGCGGGATGCACAGTAGATTTAGCTTAAAAAGAAATCCATGCCTAATGGAAAACTCTTCAAATTGCGGTGCTTCAAGGCAGTGCTCCCAGATTTTGCCAAAATCGGTGTCATCTACATATAAGTCCTTCAGATGTTTAAGGCCCACTAGTTCGGTCTGATGTTTGGTAAGTAACACTGATTTCCAGCTGAGTGCATCGGCGACTCTGTTGTCAACCCCTAGCTTGTGCTTAATTGTAAAGGAGAATCGATGTAGGAACAAAAACCAATGAACATGCATCTGGTTGACATTCTTTTGAGTATTTATGTGTTGCAAGGCCTCATTATCATTGCATAAAATAAATCCTGGTGCAGTAAGTAAGTTTCCCACTATTTCAAAGCACGAACGATCGCATATAACTCTTGTTCGTAAGCAGTTCATTTTTGCCGAGCAGGGCACAAATTTTTGCTAAAAGAAGCAACCGATCTTCCCAATTGTGACGCACAGATCCAATACCAATTGAAGAGGCATATGTGTCAACGGTGAAGAGTTTATCAAAGCTAGGAAGCACCAAGACAGGCGCCGAAGTAAGAGCATTTTTAACGGCTTGAAAGCTTTGTTGCTATTCGGATCCCCATTTAAACGACTTGGATTTCAAGCAATCTGTAATAGGAGCCATTAAGATGCTGAAATTTTTAATAAATCGCCTATAAAAATTTGCTAACTCGTGAAAACTGTGAATTTCAAAGAAAGATTTTGGTGTCGGCCAGCTTTGTATTGTAGAAAACGTTTGAGGATCAACATGTATGCCATCCGCGGACACAATAAATCACATAAACCGGACTGTGGACGTTGCAAGTTCACACTTATGGAGGTTTAGGAATAGCTTGTTTGCTCTTAAAACTTCAAAATGAGACCATAAGTGCTAGAGATGTTGTTGCCGGCTAGTGCTATATACCAAGATGTCATCGAAATACACAATACAAAATTTGCTTAGAAACGGTTTCAAAATTTTGTTCATCATACGCATAAATGCTGAGGGTGCATTACACAACCTGAAGGGCATCACCTTCCATTCATAGAGCCCATGAGGTGTTTTAAAGGCTGTTTTCCACTTGTCACCTTGTCGAATGCAAATCTGGTGGTAGCCGCTCCTCAAATCCAATTTGGAGAAGACCGATGATCCCATGAGCGTATCAAGAAGCTCCTCTATGCGGGGAATCGAAAACATGTATTCGACTGTGATTTTATTTATAGCCCTACTATCGATACACATTCGCCATTTGTCGTCTTTTTTTTGTTACCAGTAGTGCGGGCACTGCACAGGGGCTCACGCTAACTTCTATTAGCTGCTTTTCCAGCAGGTCATCCACAATCTCAGCTAAGATCGTCTGTTCTCGTGGATTGAGTCTGTAGTGGCCAAGTTCGGCAATGTAGCACCTAGTACGAGATCAATCTGATGTTGGATGCTCCTGAGAGGTGGAAGCTCGGCAGGCAATTCCTCGAGTACAACCTCTGAATAGTGCTCGAGGATCTCGAAAATATCCTGGGAGAGCACTTGACACTGCGGAATTAGGTTCACTTCCGCAATCAGTAGCGCAAACATCGGAGAGGATTCACGCCAGCATTGTAACAATACTGAACCTGAGACAAGGTTGGTTGCAGCTTGTTTAGTTGCTCTTTACCCGACACAGGTACCTCGGTAGCTCCAGGTAACAGCTGCAAATTCTGCCCCTTCCATTCAAAGGAGTATGCATTCGCCTGTCCCTCATAATGAGCATCCACGTCGAACTGCCATGGCCTTTCCAAGATTAAATGGCATACATCCATGTCTAGGACGTTGCATAACAAGTCACAAACATAATGTTTGCCAATAGAGAATGTTACATGGCAAGATTCAGAAACTACGATTTACATTCCCTTTTTCACCCAGCCAATCTTATACGGCTGAGGATGCTTAGTCGTCTTAAGTTGTAGCCCTTGAACGACGGATCTTTCCACTATATTTTCGGTGCATCCACTATCAACTAGGAGATCACACACCTTACCATTTATGGTACATCGGGTTTTGAAAATTGTGTGACGTTGTGATGGACTGGTGCGCCTTGGGGCGAGGAGTAACTTTTCCATAACTCATAAAAATGGCTCTCCTTCATCTGCCTGAACTTCTTCAATGTTGACTTCCTATTCCGCATTCGCCTCCCCTGATTCATTTTCTTCATCAAGTCCGGCGAATTATAATTGCTGTCATTGTGGACACTCATTGGATTTGTGTCCGGGCTGGAAACAACGGAAGCACTTCAGTGTTGTGGGCCTTGCATACGTGTTGACGTTGGGAGCCAATTTCGGCTTTAGTTGGGAGTTTCCTTCGCCTCCTGCACTAGAAGGAGCACTTAGTAGGGTGGATGGATTGGCGGTCTTAGCTGCTTTCACCGTCGATTTGGAGATCCTTTGTTACGAGTTGTGCTCGATTCTTGCCAATTTCTATGATTATATGGGGTTTTTTATTTGCAATTTTGTTGCACTTCCACCTTCATGGCTAAGTTCTTCGCCTACGGCACGGTCCAAACTGAATTCAGTTCTAGCTTGTTTTGGATGCTATCCTTAAGGTCCCCGATGTATCGAGCGAATAATTGAGTGCCAGACTCATAGAGATCATTCCTGACACTCAATCTATTGAACTCCTCTATGTATTCACTAACAGTTCACGAACCTTGCATACAGTGCTGATACCCCATATATAGAATCTGTTCAAAATCAGTAGGCAAGAACTAAGCCCTTAACAGTTCCTTCATCCGTGCCTAATTAAGTGCTTATGCGGCCTCAGCCTTCTCTCCGTCTAGTTTGCAATGTTTGTTCCCACCAAGCACTAGCAGCGCCCTTCAATCTACAAGGCACATATTTCACTTCTTTTTCTGGAGCAATATCCATATAATCAAAGAAATTCTTAACCGCCTTCTCCCAATCAAGATAATCTTCGATATGCAAATTCCCATCAAAAAATTAGATGTCCAGCTTCACCTTGAATTCACCTGGGGAGTGTGGGAACCGGTACATTCTTCTGTGTCTGTGACCATTTGCCTCCCACCTGTCATCCATTTCTCCTTCACTATAGTCCCTCGGATCGAAGTCGCGATGCCAAGGAGGCATCTCATCCTCCGAATCGATCGGGGCAATTTGATTCATATGGAAGTGTCTTTCGTGTTGACCAGTAGCATTTCCCCTTCTAGGAGGTAGCCTATTTGTAGGCGTCTCCTCCTGATTAAAGAATGGTGGTTCTCTCGCCGTTGGGATTAAACCCACGGTGAATCTCGACGGTCAGTCGCTGGACGTCTGCTGCCAGTTCGTCAATTCTCTGATTAACCCTTTCTTGGTTCGCCCAAAGTATATCGATTGTGTGAACTTCTTCCCTCACCAGCTCTTTGCCACGGTCCGTCATTCCCTTCTAGCAACCTACCTCTGATACCAACTGTTGTCCTTGTACATGATCGACAGCACCTGGAAGACAAGACACAAACACAATAGCAAACAACACAGGGAAAAGGCATAAGAAATACCTATGTATTATTCTCTGTATTCTCTCTGAAAAATACTGTTGTAAAGAAGAAAACAAAAACTGAACTATTGTTTTCTCTACTTCTCTTATATGTATTTTCCTTCCTAACTACTTTCTTCTATTTTAGAAATACGATAAAAGTTGAAAAATTATAAAAAGTGTTGTTAGCTGAAAAGTGATACTAGGTAGTGGGAGATAAGAGTTCGTTAGAGCCTTAGTGTGTACCGTCGTTATTAGCTACTTACCTGCACTGCATCACTCATCTACTATTCCTTGGAGAATAGAGTGTTCTTTTGGGCTCATGCGATAGTGCGATAAATTCGGCAATGATGTTCCACGTATAAAATCAATTTGATGCTGCAATTTACATAGTGGGGGTAAACCAGTTAGAAGTTCAGCTGGTATGAGATTGTCATATTCAGCCACCAAATTTTGGACTACAATAGGGACCAATTTCTGCTTGTGAGCTTCAGCACTATCAACTTTAGCATAGCCAGTGACTAAGAGGCCTATGAGGGTTGACTTCCCTGCCTTACATTGCAACAAAATGGAGCCTGGGACTATGCATACTACTGCTCTTTCTTTGCCATTAGCAAACATGGTGGATGGTTTACAGGGAAGTAGCTTGATCTCTCAGTTCTTCCACTCAAAGTAATAGATGTTCGAACAGTGGTCATGTAGGGCACCGTTATCAAATTGCCAAGGCCGGCCTTATATTAAATGGCAAACATCCATGTCTAATACATCATGCAGGACTTCACAAAAGTAGTGCTTACCAATGGAAAATGTGACGCGACACAAGTCAGAAACGGTAATCTCTATCCCCTTTCGGACCCAACTGATTTTGTACGGATTTAAATTTTTTGTAGTTTTTAATTGTAATGCTTTTACGGCTACGCGAGAAATGATGTTCTCCGTACAAACATTGTCGATGAGGAGTTCACACACCTTGTTGTTAATGGTGAACCGAGTATGAAATAAGGCATTTCGTTGAGACTCCCCTAGAGCCTGCGGAGCTAACAATTGCTTTTCCAATACACAAATATGTGGTTCTCTGTTATCCCCATGCAATTCTTTCTCTTCCAATTCAATTTCTAATTCGGCAGTCGTTGCTTTATTTTCTTGCTTCCTGTCTAGCAGTTGTAGTTGTTGTATGTTTGGACACTCGTTAAATTTATGTCCGGGTTGAAAACAACAAAAAATATTTCAATGTAGCCAGCCTGGCATATGGGTTTTCCCGCACATTGGTCCTGAGCTGGTTCGGACCTCTAGTATTCACAATAGGGGTTATAATACCACTAGCGACTGGTGGAGTAGTTGGCTGAGATGTCTTCAATACTGCTGTAACAGATTTAGTAGCTTCAATTCTCATTTCAGTTATGAATCTGCGAGTGTTGTCCTAGCGCGAGTACTGTCGTTGTATCTGATTCTTTACCTTCAATGCAAAATTGATTGCCTGTGATAGCGACCAAACAGAATTGAGTTCAAGTTTGTCTTGAATGGCATCTCGGAGACCACCTATATAGCGAGCTACTAATTGATTTTCAGTATCATTGAGATTATTACGTGCACTGAGTCGGTAGAATTCCTCTGTGTAATCTAAAACTGATCGGCATCCTTGCACACAATGTTGGCAATGTAGGTATAGCATATGCTCATAATCGGTTGGAAGGTAATGACCCCTCAGTAATTGTTTCATGTGATACTAACTTCTTAATGTGCCCTTACCTTCTCATCTACGGGACTACAAAACTTGCATCCACCTGACGCTGGCTCCACCTTGGAGTCGACATGCCACATATTTTACTTGCTTCTCTGGTGGAGTTTCCATGTAATCAAAAAAACGTCTCGATAACTCTTTCTCAGTCGAGGTAATCCTCAATGTGCAACTTCCCATCAAAGAATGGGATGTCAATCTTGACGAGGAATTCGCTGTACCCCCATTATAATTACCTGGACGTTTCCGTGTCCAAGAGGTCGGACGGTCTCCTCATCGGTAGAATCAACAATCTCTTGGAGCCGCGCGTCATCCATGTCATCCTCTGATTCAGATAGATCAGTCAATGTGGAGTGGGGGCGTTCAAGGTACTTATCTAATCTTACATGAGCTCTTAGAACCGGTAATTGGGGGTTTGGTCGTGGTTTAGGGGGGTGAGCTCTTAGAGTCGGATGTGGCAGATCTGGGATGGGTTGGGGGTGTTGTTCGATTGCACATCTCTATCGAGAAATGGTACAAGGTAGCTGTGAGTTCGTCAAGTTGCCTCACGGTGGTGTGTTGAGCAGCCAACGAGGAGTCAATGCTCCGATCCTCATCAGGAGCAGGGCCTCTACTTCCCTCCGCCATCCACGACAATATTGGCTCTGATACCAAACTTGGTGCAACAGAATAAAAGATATGCAATCTCTAGGCAAACCAGCGAGGGAAGAATAATGGAATAGAAAGTTCTGGTAAGAGCAAAGTGTATATATTTTCTGTATGTCTTTTTTTCTACATTTTGAAACCAGTTGTTAAATTATTTTTCCCACAACAATTTCATATTTTATTTTATAAACAATTAAAGTCATCCCAAACAAATTCTAAGGCAATTAAATTTTAAGAAAGCCTTTAGTGATAAATTTGCTTTTAAAAGAAATTAATAAATCAACTATAAAGATGTTACTTTTGTGTGTTTAACATATTAGTAATAGCTTGTTTGAGATAACTCTCTTTATTGCTTTGCTTTCAGATCGCAGCGGTTTCTATCTAACTACTACTTCTTTCCACTTTCATGAAATTTATGTACCTAAAAGCAAGTTTATTAGTCGCTTTCAAAAAAACATATTTTCCTCACAACAACTTTACAATTATCTTTGAAAAAAACTATTGACATCTCAAATATACCCTAAATATCATCAAAAGTTCAACTACACTATTTTTAATAGTTTAAGGTGAATTACATAAATATATATATATATATATATATTGCATCTTAGGTGCAAATAAATGTTGTTTCCAAACTTAGCAATATAGAGCTTGTTTGAGAGAACTTTCTCATTGCTTTATTTTTCAAATCACAATTATTACTCTATTTGATTACTCATTTCTCACTATTTTTTAGAAATTTATATTCTATGTGATGAAATTTATTTTTAGAATTGGCTAAGCCAAATTAATTAACCTGAGAAATTACCTAGAGACTCAGGCTTTATTTGAGAAGACGCTCTTGTTGATTCTTAACACAATTTTCTAGTACACATTTTTTTTATTTTTTTATTTAAAATTACTTTAAGAATCAACAAAAAAGCCGTGTCAAACAAAACCTTTTGCGCATTCGAAAGATCTCAAATGCCCAAAAATATTCACGATTATTTTATTATAATTATTTACCGTTTCCATAATTTTCAAAATAACACTTGAAATATAAATATCGACAATTACATAACCCAAAATGTTTTAATTAATCAAATGTTAATTGCACGTTGATAATTAATTTTTATTTTTCAACTTATTATAATTATTTAAAGTTTCCATCATTTTCAAAATGACACTTGAAATATAAATATCTATAATTACATAACCCAAAATGTTTTAATTAATCAAATGTTAATTGCACGTTGATAATTAATTCCGTTCAATAAAAGTGAAACAGAATAAACTCGATTTATCACTTTGGGATGGAACCGATCAAACGTTATAATTTCTTATTTTTTTGTCAAATTCATTAGCTGCAAAAGAATTACTGTACAGGTAAGAAAATAATGAAATATAATACAAGAATAGTGTTCTCCAGCCTTTGTACGTCGTATGCCTACCTTTTTTGAAACATTTCCGGTAGTTTTGGTAGATGGAGACGGAATTGTGAGGGCCGATGTTCCTTTTAGAAGAGCAGAATCCAAGTATAGTGTTGAACAAGTAGGGGTAACTGTTAAGAAGCATTGGTATGGCATGAACAAGATAGATTATTAGCTACGGAGTGCGGACGGGGAGAACCGTCCGCACAAGTATTGGGTACCTAGCGGTACCCGCACTTGGTCACACTCAGCACCTAATAATTTTTCCCTGAACAAAGCTTTTCAGGCTTTAAGAGTCATTCTCTGTAAGCGGAATCGGTTGTTCCTGTTGTTGAGGACGTCTATGTATATTCGTAGGCGTTGTTGATCGGAAATTGTGAGACAGACCGGCGGGTACAGGTTAAGGCATGGTGCTTCCAACAGAAGGAAATGTAGTAAAATCACCGCCTTCGAGTACCAAACCTCAGCCCTCTCAATGTTTTTCATCACCTCATCAACCTACATTTTGAAGAAAATTCTTCATTGGAATATGACTAGTAAATCATAAAGTAGGAAATACTTTCAGAATACTAATATAATATAGGTTTCGTTTGAGACAGCTTTCATACTACTTCTTAAAACAATTTTTTAGTAACTTTTTAGTGAAAAAATAAAATTTTATACTAAAAAACTGTTTTACAAAGCAGTAAGAAAATTGTCCCAAACGAAGCTGTATAAATAGTATGCATAGGACGAATTTCCACTCACAGCACCACGCCTTCCAAATGCAAGCGCGGATTGGAATATTAGCTCAATAGCATCGGGCATATGTGCAGCTTCTGCATGTAAATAACAGATAATATAAGGAACATGTAAAGTAGAGTTTTCTTTACTCGACAGTAGAGTATAAAAGGGACATTATACCTTCTACTTGTCCGACGTCCTTGGCAAGTTCCTCTGCATGCTCGACTGAAAGAAGGAACTCTTTTTCGATCTCAGATGAAACAGAATGAGAAGCTTTACTATTTTGGGGGGATTTAATAGTTTCAAATGACGGGCTTTCTTCTGCAGCAACGACAGCTTGTGCGTGACAGACGTGCAGACTTTGCTTCAGAATTGCTAGAATTACTAACTGAATGGAGAACGCCTCCAACAGCATATCATTTTCAAGCTGCAAAAAAATGTTGTTTGCAGCGTAATAGCTTTGTTAAAAATCGACATAAGCAAGTAAAGAATCATGTTTAATCATGTCTAAGAAAATATTGGTGAGATGCAAACATATTAAACTTGTTACCTCAGCATCTATAGGTGTAAATAAGATTGATATAATAACATAAAATGGTATATTAAATAAGTAACATCAAAAGAAATGAATCATATTCTTATTAAACTACTTGTTAAACATCTGCTACACATTGCCCATAAACATACAAAAACAAGATAGAAAATGCTCATTGCTCAAACATGTTTTATTTGGATGTCAAGCTTCTGAATTTAGGTTCAAGTAAATGACTATAAACGATCCTTAATGGCACTAGTATGGAGTTATTCATCCAACAAGTTGACCATTTTACAGGCCCATTTTACAGGCCTATTTTCAATGTTATTGTCTGCAGGAACTCTGGCTGCTCATGATTACAAAGATTTAGATTCTTAAGAAAAAAAAAAAAGAAATTTTGTTCATCGCCTTGAAATAGTCTCAAGCATCCAGTCAATATGCTCACCTCATTGATTCATCTGACTTCTGTGGTGAAAGAAATGGGTGGTTGAAGAACTCCTCAAAAGATACACGTTCCACTGGAGACATTTCATGCAATAAGTTTAAAATGACATGCCAATAATAATGCCAATAAGAACTATTGCTTTCACAACTAGACATGCACAACTTATGATTTATTAGCCAACTTGTTTTTAAGTTTGTTATGAGCTCAAATACTCGTAACATTAGAAGTAAGGTATATCATCTTAACGTTGCAAGAAAATCTCATGCATACATAAAAGTTAATGGTACATAGGGAATGAGAATTTTTAGGTGGAAATTTTAATAAAGAGAAAATCACAGGATGTAGTCTTGTAGAAATAATTTCACTAACATGAGTCAAGTATTACAAAGGATGCTCTTCCCTAAGTGTTATAAAATATAATAAACATAAACGGTCAAAGCACTCCTATCTTGGTAGGGATTTTTATTTGGTCCGGTGCAAGGACCTAGAGGAAGGTTCGGTTTTGCCTAAAAAAGTGCAAATACCGAGTTTTTTGAAAAAATACCGAGTTTT
>NW_021318963.1:194292-199934 GCF_001605985.2 Dendrobium catenatum | reverse complement strand
CTAAAACCGAACCTTCCTCTACATCCAGTGAAAGGACCTAATAATTGCTCATCTTGGTAGAAGTGGAGTCAAAAGTTATCAGTAGATAATGGTAAGCGGTTGACTTGATCATAGACTAGGAGACATGGAAGACACGCATTGGAAGGCAATAGCTGATATATGCCTGTCGTTAGTAGGCATCGAGTAACCATTGATAGAGAAAATAAAAAATCGGGCAATTGTGAGCAATCGGCTTGGTCATTCTTCTGACGAACATAGGACATTTCGTCATTGTTAGGTATCAAACGACAATCAATAGGGAATGTCGAAAGGCATGCAAAGATGGCCAATGATCTTGATCGTTGTTCTAATAGAAGAGGAAACAAGGCAATCGTGAAGACAAGTTGAATATCAATAGCTAGCATATGTCAATCATCGGTCATAGGCTAGTACCGATCAACAATCAATGTGAAACATAAGAAGTCGAGCAACAGTTGGTTATTGACTTTGTCACTCTCCTGATATAAAGGGAGATCAAGTGACTAGGAAGACAAGGATAGGATGCTAGTGAACATCGTTTGTTGGTAGGAACAAGGTTTAAAATTGCGTAAATAAGCCTCGAGGTATTTTTCGTCTATGAGGCGAGGCGTAAGCCTCGATGCGGTGTGAGGCGTAAGCCTCACGAACGCAGAATTGTCGGGTTCGGGTTGACCCGGCGAGTTGCCAGGTCAACCCGAAAACCCGTTTATATAATTTAAAAAATCCCGCGCTGCCCCACTGCCCCGGACCTGCCCGCGAAGTTGCCCCGCTGCTTCGGACCTGCCCGCGCTACCGGGCCTGCCAGAAAAATAAAATAATTTGTATGTTAAAAAGCTATGGTAAAAAGCAGCAAGAAAGGTGACTCAAACGAAGCCTAAGTTAAGATAAAGTTAAATTAAATTTAAAATAAAATAAATCAAATCGGCCAAGTTAAAATCAAGTCAAATCAAAGTAAAAAAAAAATTAAGTCAATATCAAGATGATTAAGCCAACATGAAATCAATATATGATTAGGGGTGATAGTATTTGACAATCCCGAAACTCGGACCCAGACCCAACTTGGAAAGTTCCGGGTTCGGTTCAACCCGTTTGGTAAACAAGTCGGGTCTGGGTTCAAATTTCTTAACCATTTTTTAAAATTGGGTAAGATTCAGGTTGACCCGAAAACCCGAAGTTTACTCGGATGACTTGAATCCTCGCATTAATAGGCTCAATTCTGCGTCTGGCATCCCACACCATACATGGCGCACTCGTGTTTGCCTTGCTCGTGCTCGAAGCTCGACCCCACGTCCCACACTAGTGACCTGTCTCATGACCTGAACGCGCCCACGCGATGATAGCCCCCGCACTAGCACACTCGCAGCCTGCCTCACCTGCATTTGCGACTCGACCCTACCTCCCGCACCCGGGCCTCGCCTCATCCACCCTCGACCTCGTGTACTCGCAACCCACACACGCTTGCCTGCTTTGCGCTCGGGTTAGATTGTCGGGGCGGGTTGGGTACATATTCAGATTTCTGGTCTATTTCCAGAATAGGGTCAGGTCAAACAGTAGAGGGTCAACATCGAGTTTGACCCGAACTCGACTCGCAACCCATTTTTGACACCCCTAGATATGATAATAATCAAGTCAAGTTGATCAAGTCATATATATATATATATATATATATATATACATTCTAGTGCAAAATAGTCCCGTTGTTTTTTGGGGTCACTAGAATGCCATTGTGAAAACTACTTGCCGGGACAAGCGGTGCAGCACAGTGGTTGAGCGAAAAAATTTCTCCCCCGGCTCCCATGTTCAATCGCTAACGATCCCCCAAAACTATTTGCCTTGATGGCTGAATAACACAATGAGTTAAATCATTTCTTTTCTTCTGTAATTCTTCTGTCATGTGATCATTAGATGGCCGACTACAAGTTAAAGCCCAAAATAGACCTGATTATCATGTGGGGTCAATAGGATGCTATGATGAAAATGCCTTGCCTTAACAGCCGTATTAGATGGTCGTGTAATACAATGATTTAACTTATTTCTTTTTTTTAATATTTCAATTGCTGACAACGGACCCTTCTCAAGCAAGTGACAAAGATTAAAAGGATCGTAGTTTGATAAGAATTGTCGAAAGGATCGTAGTTAGTGATGATGATGACTAATTCATGATTCTGATTTAGACTCTTGTGATTGTTTGATCAATCCGATCGTCTAGATGATTATGAATGTGTCATATCTGTATTTATTTGTTGGAAAATCAAAATCTTACTAGCAGGACTTTAAAGATTCTAATAGAACAAAGTTAAAATAATGCACTTGCTTTCAAAATATTCTCTTATTTTTTGTTTATATATAAGTGAAGTCAAATCAAGTAAATAACATATGTCTTCATAGTCTATCAGGTTTGAAACTACTTAGTTATGAAGGATGTTGACTCAGACAAAATAGTGAGGCATTCTTTCAGCAATCATGAACTAAGTTATCTAAATTGAGGCATTCTAATCCTAGCTAGTTTTGGGCACTTCTAAATCTGGATCTATACTTATTTAGGAAAATTGTATATTGTTATTGCACATACAAAAATTTCTAAATTAAGAAGGATAAATACAAAGTAAAATATATTAAATGGGCCATCATAACACAATATATATTATAATAAAAAATATATTAAAATCATCATATTATAGAGATTATTTGGCAATAATGCTTTAGTTGATATTTTAATCTTTTGATGCATGATCCACTATATAATGGAATTTAAATATAACATAAATCCCTAGCTGTATATCTTACACTTATAAGGAAAATATCTCATTATAGCACACAAAATAGCGAAATAAATTAAGCAACAAAAAATAGCCTCCGAGCTAACAAAAAATATTTTAATTAGCCATATGTCTTCCATTTTAGACCAATTCTTAAAACTATAGGTTGGCCAACTTAGTCAAGTGTAGATTAATCTCAAACATATAAAAAATACAATAATTTGAAGGGACGAGGTAGTTTAGGCCATGAACTATTAGGCTTGCGACTCAAGTGTTTCAATGTGTTACAAACATTTGAAAGATAGAAATGCTTCCTACCACTTAGAAGAATTTTAAATATATAGAGTGCAGGGCAAGTCCAAATAGAAATTATCCACTTGAAAAGAAAATAATTTTTTTGAAAATAAGTATATTTTCAAAATCAAAAGTGCTCAACCACTAGATATGAATGAACAATAGAATGACTCATTTAAGAGTATATGATCAAGTCATGATATGAATCAATTAAATATGATATGATTAAGTCCAAAAACAATTCCTAAAAATGAAGGCCACTATGTCAAAGGGGTAATAAGATCAAACAAAATTGATCTCATCTAGAAGTGACTTAGCCTAATGAGTACTACTAAATGAAAAAAAACAAAACAAAACAAAATCTTGTGGAGAGTGTGTGGTCAAACTTAGGTTAATAGGGCATGATCAATTTAGAGGTTGTTGGTCAAAAGAGTGTGACTAAGAGAGGTAATAACATAATCAGGAGAGTGGTCATGCTAAAAAATAAGACTAAAAAAAGCATCACCATATTTAAGAACAAGCCTTAACATAAAAACATGGATAAATTATTAACAAAGGTCAATTTAAAATAATGTATAGCCAAAGAGCATGACCAAACCTCATAACTTACCTAATACAAAATTAATTACTAAGAGAAAGAGCTAGTCTAAATCAAAGGGTATGATTGGAGAAAAGATTGAGATACTTGGTCATTGAAATTAAATCTAAATCAAATAGATAGTCTCAATAGAAGACCTACTAAGATTAATTAAACATAATATGAACCAAGTCATTATTGAGTCAAAGTTATAATAAAAATCAAGTCAAGATAAGGATCAAAATAAATTAAAGAGACTAAGAATTCATTTGGCACAACTTTCTTACTGCTTTTTAAGCAGTTTTTTAGTACAACAATTTCACGTTC
Source organism: Dendrobium catenatum (assembly GCF_001605985.2). Classification (NCBI taxonomy): domain Eukaryota; kingdom Viridiplantae; phylum Streptophyta; class Magnoliopsida; order Asparagales; family Orchidaceae; genus Dendrobium; species Dendrobium catenatum. Next base: position 195,959 of record NW_021318963.1, on the reverse strand, counting down.
AAATAATTTGTATGTTAAAAAGCTACGGTAAAAAGCAGCAAGAAAGCTGACTCAAACGAAGCCTAAGTTAAGATAAAGTTAAATTAAATTTAAAATAAAATAAATCAAATCGGCCAAGTTAAAATCAAGTCAAATCAAAGTAAAAAAAAAAAATTAAGTCAATGTCAAGATGATTAAGCCAACATGAAATAAATATATGGTTAGGGGTGATAGTATTTGACAATCCCGAAACTCGGACCCAGACCCAACTTGAAAAGTTTCGGGTTCGGTTCAACCCGTTTGGTAAACAAGTCGGGTCTGGGTTCAAATTTCTTAACCATTTTTTAAAATTGGGTAAGATTCAGGTTGACCCAAAAACCCGAAGTTTACTCGGATGACTTGAATCCTCGCATTAATAGGCTCAATTCTGCGTCTGGCATCCCACACCATACATGGCGCACTCGTGTTTGCCTTGCTCGTGCTCGAAGCTCGACCCCACGTCCCACACTAGTGACCTGCCTCATGACCTGAACGCGCCCACGCGATGATAGCCCCCGCACTAGCACACTCGCAGCCTGCCTCACCCGCATTTGCGACTCGACCCTACCTCCCGCACCCGGGCCTCGCCTCATCCACCCTCGACCTCATGTACTCGCAACCCACACACGCTCGCCTGCTTTGCGCTCGGGTTAGATTGTCGGGGCGGGTTGGGTCCATATTCAGATTTCTGATCTATTTCCAGAATAGGGTCAGGTCAAACAGTAGAGGGTCAATATCGAGTTTGACCCGAACCCGACTCGCAACCCATTTTTGACACCCCTAGATATGATAATAATCAAGTCAAGTTGATCAAGTCAAACCAAATTAACAAAATATAGAAATCAAATCAAGTCAAATTGATCAAATAATTTAAAAAAGGAATTAAGTCATATCAAGTTGGTTATGCTAAGTTCAAATCAAAATAAGATAAAAAATCAAACAATTCAAGTTGCTTAAATCAAGATATCAATCAAATTTAATGAAATGCAAGCAAGTAATGCAAATAGGACTGGTGATATAATTTTTAAAATTGTCTTAAAAGGATATTATGACGTGTAATGACACTTAGTCTTAGAATGAGCTAGGAAAACTATCATAGAATACCTATGTTGCACCGATACGGATACGGCGACACGGATACGACACGATACAGATACTGGACACGTCAATTCTTAAAAAAATAGGATACGGGTACGGCGCGGACACGGCATTATAGTTTATAAATCATACATAAAAATTAAGAAAGCAATCAAAGCATAATATTTGAAATTACAAAAAAAATGACAACATCATTTGTAGCCTTTACTTTATCATATTAAAATATAAGTATTAAATGTCTAGTACAACAACAAAAGCATAAACATAAATTGTCTAGCACATGAAGTTTCAACTATTCAATAGAAGGAATGATATGATTAGCTTCTTCAGTGATTTGTCTTTGAACTTCTATATCATCTTCAATACATATCATAGCTTCTAAATTCTAATTCAGGCTCATCGATCAAGTGAAAGATTAGTAATTTCTAATATTCTCATATCTTTCTTTTTTTCAAATCCATCTCAGAAATGAGAGAACCTTGCTTGCAACCGCGGAAGTAAATACGACGCGTCTTTTTTTTCGGATTTCTTTTTGTTTTTCAATGGACACG
>NW_021318963.1:168265-193789 GCF_001605985.2 Dendrobium catenatum | reverse complement strand
TTTTTTTATATTTTAAAAACTCTAAATTTTAGTTTATAGGAGATTTATGTAATTAAACTCTATAAATTACATTAGAGAAGAATTATAATATTTAATTTTAAATCAAGAAGCTTAAAATATGTGTATTTTAAATATTTTATATATTTTTAATATACTTTTATAATAAAATATGAGGTTTCTTTATATGTTTATTGCTCGTTGTAAAATATTTTTTAGTTATATATTTATTTAAATTAGATAGGAAAATATACGGTAGAAGAGTTGTTAAAATAAATGAATATGATAATATATAGTTTAAATAAATTTATGTAAAAATTAATTTAGATGAGCATGATAATAAGTTTTTTTTATTATCATAAAATTTATCTTCTTATAATTAATAATAATAATAATAATAATTAAATAAAACCATATTGTCAATTTCAAACTAAAAAAGAAAAAGTTTGAGAATATTCTTAACATCAAAATTTGCACTTAAGTTTTTTGCCCTAGCCGCTCTGCTAGGGCTCGTGGCTCCGGGCGTCTCCTCCCGCTCGGCGGGAGTTTTCTCTCCGGTGGTCTTCCATTTTCAGGGAAGTTTCTTCTTATCTGGTTCTTCTTAATTATTGTGGTTATTTTTTTTTCTGGTCTTTCCACTTTTTTGCCGGCTGCGAAACTCCGGGATCCCGAATTTTTCGGTGGGATTTCCCATCCACATTCATTTATTGAAGCTCTAGCTGGTTCTAAACCTTTGTTTCCGGATTTGTATGCTACGACCTTTCGTGGATTACCGTCGTTATGGATTTCCGATCAGGAAATCCAAGATCTTGCTGCCCCCTTTCAGTTTTCTCTTGTGGGTTTCTTTCCTTCTAAAAGACCGCCTCTTGATTCTATTCGCAAATTTTTTTTCAATTTGAAGCTGAAAAGTGAGGTCTCTGTCACGGTTTTGGATTCTTCTCATATCCTGATCAAGCTTGCCAACGACCTTGACTACTGTAGGGTGTTTTGTCACCACTCTTATCTTGTGTTTAACTGCTATATGAAGTTGACAAAGTGGTCGCCAACTCTGGATATTTCTATGGAATCGCCTGTAATTCCAATATGGATTTCGTTTCCTCGATTACGCCCTCATTTCTTTTCACCTCGCATTTTGTTTGGGCTTGGCGGTTTGTTTGGAAAGCCTCTAAAAATTGATCAAGCCACTGCTGTTGGATCCTGTCCTTTCATTGCTAGAGTGTTAGTTGAACTTGATATAACTAAAACCTATCCGAAACAAGTGTGGTTAGGTTCGGAATCCTTAGGTTATACTCAAGAGGTCGTTTTTGATGAGTTTCCTCAATTTTGTGCCGGCTATAAATGTATCGGTCATGTACTTGGAAATTGCAAACCTGCTGCTCCTGTGATTCAGAATTCTCCCAACCCCCCTTGTGTTTCTTTGGATGCTTTTAAAGTTGCTGAGGGTTTTTTGGAGGGTGAGATGATAAATAATGTTTCCGTGCCTGAGATTGTTCCTCCTGTTGCTGTTGAGCCGTCTGCGAACCCTGGTTGTGGAGGGGATTATGTTTTGCTGGAGGTTTTTAATGAAGTTTATTGTCCAGTTGTGGATGACTGTCCTTCGAATACGGCACCCATTTCTGTTTCTATTAATGTTGCTCAAAATGATGTTATTGAGTCTGTTAATCGGTCGGATGCTGCGAAGGATTTTTTATTATCACCTAATGCCATTCCTTTTATGCCCTCGGTTTGTGGCCGTGAGGATTCTCCACGATTCCTCTGGTGCCGGGGGTGCTTTCTGTTGAGGTGAATGTTTCAGATGGCTCGCCTGTTCTGGGTGTTGTGAATTCAAAGGATTCGGATGGTGGTGTTGAAGATTTTGTGTCTGGTGCTGTGGTTCCGATTGGGATTGAGACGGAGTTGCCGTCGCTGGGTGAGGAGGAATGTGTTCTGATTGCCAACAGTTTAGTTGAGGTGCCTGTGTGTGAGGTTGATACACAAGTGATGGCTAACTGTGTGGGTAATTCCTCTGGTTTGGAGATTAGGAATCAAAATAATTGGTTGATTGATTCGTCGGATGTTGAATCAGATTCTGAGTCTTTTCACACTGACCATGAGTTTGATCTGGGGCGTAATTCAAAGATTGATATTCGCGGGAAATTTTGGGGGAGAGGCCGACGTAGAAGATGAATGTTTTTTCAGTTCTTATTGCTGATATTTCTCGGGAATTTTTGGCTTTTATGTTCGATTGGAGGCTTCGTGAGGTTAAGAGCAATCATGTGGTCGGGGCTCGCGTCCCGGTCGTTTTTGCTGGTGGCAACCGTAGATGTGGATTTTCGGGTTGGTTCGTTGGGACGTTTGCTACATTTTACCGAAAATATTTTGGGCAGGAAATGAAAACATCAATTGATTAAAAGTTTTGGCTCATGCAGGATTCCACGTCTCAATTCAAGAAATCCAATGTTTTATTGAGTGTGCTGAGGACCTACAGGTGTCAATTTGCATGAACGTAGCTTTTGTTGTATGCCTATAAGTATGGATTCTCCTTCCTTTCATTTTCTCCATCGCCAAATAACAACTGGTACCCTAAGCGAAGAGCCCAAAGCTAGCCATGGCAGCAGCATCAGCAGCGATGACTGCACTTCTTCGTCCTTCAACCTCCCCTCACTTCCTCAAACCTAATAAGCATCGCCTCAGTCCACGTTTTCCTCGTCTCTGCAGTTTCTCGTTGCCCTCATCAACCCCCCAAAACCTATCAACAACCCCCCAAACCACCATTGAAGCTCAACCAAAACTGGCCATCACCAACGTCGTCGACATCCTAAGTGAGCGCGGCCTCGTGGACTCCATGACAAGCGACGATCTGCGCTCAGTGTGCTCTAATCCCAACAGTATCCCGCTCAAGGTTTATTGCGGCTTCGACCCGACGGCAGAAAGCTTGCAGTTAGGAAATCTAATCGGAATGGTGGTTCTTTCATGGTTCCGGCGATGTGGCCATAAGACCATTGCCGTTATCGGTGGAGCCACTGGCCGGGTCGGTGACCCATCCGGAAAAAGTCTAGAGAGGCCAGAATTGAACGTGGAGACCATAGAGAAAAATAGAGCGGGAATTAGGGCTCTGGTCTACAAAATTCTTCACAGAGCAAGCGTGGAGGTGGATTTAGAGATGGGTTGTATAAAAGATGAATATTTGAACCCAGAAACCAACGAGTACTGTAGCTGTTTTGCGATGGAGGATAATTTTAACTGGTGGAAAGATATAACGTTGCTGGATTTTCTTGGAGATGTGGGTCGATACGCTAGGGTTGGAACTATGATGGCCAAGGACAGTGTGAAGAAGCGGCTCATGTCTGAGGGGGGGATTAGTTTTACTGAGTTCACCTATCAATTACTTCAAGGTTATGATTTTCTGCACATGTTTAAAAATATGGGTGTAAATGTTCAGATAGGTGGGAGCGATCAGTGGGGAAATATTACTGCTGGAACTGAGCTCATAAGAAAGATTTTGCAGGTGGAAGGCGCCTATGGACTGACTTTCCCTCTTTTACTAAACAATGACGGGTCCAAGTTTGAGAAATCTGAAGGTGGCGCAATATGGTTGTCGCCGGCCATGATGTCACCTTATAAATTCTATCAATACTTTCTCTCTGTGCCGAATGAGGATGTTGTGAGGTTTCTGAAGCTTTTGACCTTCTTGGACTTGAAGGAGATTCAGGAGTTGGAGGAAACTATGAGGAAGCCTGGCTATCTTTTGAAGTCGGCCCAGAGGCGGCTTGCAGAAGAAGTGACGCGCTTTGTTCATGGTGCAGAAGGACTTGCCGAAGCAATGAAGGCAACAGAGGCTGTAAAGCCGAGGGTGTTTGAACTTGTTTGAATGCTGAACCTTTTGAAATGGAGCTGTTAGGTAATATGATGCATGTGTGTTTGGTATGTGAAGAATAAAAAGCTAATATCACTTCGATATGTTAATAACGTGTGGTGAATAAGTTGAAGTGATGAATGGTTGGTTTGGATATGTAATATATGGTGACGTAATAGTTATGTTTATTATGGTTTTGGTTGTGGCAAAATATAGTTATTGAGCTTTTAATCTCTATCAGTTAATTTTGATTGCTTTTATTGTTTATAGTTTGATATTATGATTTTGATTTGTTAAAATTTTCTTGTTATTGCCTACGTTGGAAAAAAAATTTAATCCATTCATATCAAATTTATTTTAGCACTGAAAAGAAACAAAAAATTTCCTGAATGATAAAATGCTAGCTAAGGAGCTTCTTTTATAGTTTTTGTTTTTCCATAAAAATAGTCAAACCTATAAGTTACAAACTTTCAGATTTATTTTTTGCTTATAAAGATCTTCTTCTTCTTCTTCTTCTTCTTTTTCTTTTCAATCTCTGTTCTGTGTTGGTAGAAGCTCTTAGGCAAAGTGATTTTGCTATGTAGATTTTTTTAAGAGAATCAGGTTTTATTATATTGGTGATCTATGTCAAAGTTTTTTTCTGGCGTAGCAACAGTACCAGCACCAAGGGAAGAATATCATAATAAAGCAAAGAAACAGTAATAACCAAATAGTAGTATATTGATATGTCTCTTTCTTTTCGTTCTACTACGATTTGGAAAATTCATTTTTATATGGTATAACTCATAGCTTATAAACATATCATGCATAACAAATAAAACGAATGCACGATTATAACGGAAAGAGAATAAATCTGTAAATAGTGGTAGTGGGGAGGAGAGCTGGCGGTAAGATGTCCTGGAGCTTAAGATAGTCCGCATCAGGTCTCCCTGCTTAAGAAAAACTCACATCTGGCAAAGTGATGGTAGTAGTAGAATTGTCTTGCTGTGAAAGAAATAGAGCAGGGAAAAATAGGGACAATGCAGGAAGATAGTGCTGAAAATATAAATCAAAATTTATTACCAAGTATTTTGTAGATCTAGGAAATTATATCAAAGAATTCTCTAGAATATGAAATAATTTTTAGTGGTTGGTAGTTGAACATTCATTATGGAATTCTCTAGATTGTATTTCTAGAATGATATTTGTACAAGTATAAAAAGGCATTGAGTCTTGTTATTTTGATGTAAGAGAAAGAAATATAATAGAAATTTATCTTATTTTTATCCTCTTCCACTCTTAAAATAATTTTCTCTCTAACAGACAGTAGCTAATTAACTGTAGAAAACTTTACTCATAATAACATTCAAAAGTCCCCTCTCATATGTAACACTCCTATTTGTGAGATTCCTGATTCTAAAAGTGGCATATCAAAAAATGAAAGTGTGTGTACTATAGTACTATAATTAGTTATATAAGTAGTGGTAACATGTTACATAACGGTGAGAATGGGTAGTTGTAAGGTAAGGTAGTCCTACGGATCAGCAAGGGTAGGGAATTCCACATCAGTAATTCCCTACGGATCGCCCACTTCAGAAGAATTCGTGTCCGACAAATTGATTTCAATAATTGCCGAATCAACTGGATTGTAAGGACTAATATCAACTACATTGAAAGTAGACGATGTTAGAAAGGTCCACCACGTAGGCGTTGTCGCTAGGGTTGCAAATGAACCGAGCCGAGCCGAGTATATGCATGATCATGTTTGAGTTCATTTATTATCAGTTTGTTCAAGTTTGGTTCATGTTTGATTCAAGCTTTTTTATTTCTGTTCAAGCTTAGTTCATTTAAATTAATGAGTGTTCATATTTGGATCATATTTAGTTCATATTTGATTCATTTATTGCTTACCGAGCTTTAAACAAACATTTCTTATCGAGCTATAAATGAGCTCTACTTTTAGTTGTATCAAACTAGTCTTATCAAGCATTTTAACAAATATTTACATCGAGTATGTTCGTGAACATATCTAGCGAAGTTTTTTATACTATCAAACAAGGTTGTTCATAAACATATCTAATGAGTATTCATGAGCTATCAAATGAGCTCATTCATGAACATATTTAATTAGAATTTTTTAGCTACCAAATGTGCTCATTCACGAACAAATTAACGATCTATGATTCATCTCATATTAGTTAAAATAGCAAGTTGTTCATGATTTTCGGCGGATGTGAGAGGTAAAAAAAATTATTAAACAAATTTAAACAGGATAAGTGAAATAAATTATTAAATTTAAAAATATATATATATTTTTTAAAACTCTAAAACGGTTCTAATCGGGCTTCTTAGGCGAGCTCTAATCGAGCTTTTTAACAAACTTGTTCACGAACTTTAAATGATAATATACATAAACATAAATGAATCGAACACCAAGTTGTTCAATCTCGTTTATTTAGCTATCAAGTATTTATCAAAAGTGTTCAAGCTCATTTTTTTATCTTTTCAAACGAACATGAACAAGCTCTTATTGAGTCGAGCCAAAAAGTAGCTCGTCGAGCGCTTTGTTCATTTGCAGACGTAGTTTTCTTTGATTTTATGGTTGATAGCAACTAGGCCAATCTTCTTTAGGCTAAGCTTCGAGTAAGCATCTGTGGGGAATCTCTCTCTTCGAAGTCGCACCATGACCAGAACACTTGGGTGATATACCTTTGAGCTGCAGTGTAGAGAATCATTGGAAGCTTGTAGTGTGTTGCGAATGTTTTCCAGTATGGATTTGAAATCCTCAACAAGCTTGGTTGCTGCCGAATTGTGGCACTTAGGAAGAATGATGTAGACAATGTTAAAGGAACACATACCACCAGTGGATCTGTTGGGCATGGAATTATAGGCAAATTCAGCGCAGCTTAGAATTTCATCCAATTTCTTTGGAACGTCCTGCACCAAGATACGTAGCATATTGCCAAGCGTGCGATTTACCACCTCTGTTTGCCCATCAGTTTGCGGATGGTATGCATAACTTAATTTAATTTCTATTTGTAGTTACTTTTAAAGCTTTCTCCAAAAACCGTTAATAAACTTTACATCTCGATCTGAAGTGATGCTTCATGGTAAGCCGTGGAGTCAGACAATTTTCCTGAAAAATAAATGAGCAACACTGAGATCAGCAGTCTTTTAGTAAGCCTTCTTGGTCTACGGCAAACCAAGTATAAATCCATGTTGATGTCTTCCCAGATGGAGATTAGAAGTGGCAACGAGATGTATAATTTGTTGTTATGACTACTTTCTTTATACATTTGGCATACAGGACATCGCTTTACATACCTTGTAACATCTTTGCATAGGTGAGCCTAAAAAACCAAGCCTTCATCCGCTTGTATTGGTTTTTGGGTGATTGATTTTGCTCTTTTTTTTTTTTTGTGCAATCACATGTTTTAGTTGATGGTTGTCTTTGGCTTATACCTGTATGCCCAATTTTAATTTTATAGAATGGGCTAAGCCCTCAATTATTTAAAAAAAAAAAATAAAAAATTTTCTGGCAAGTTACACAGAGGTTAACATTTATAAACTTAGAATTTTACTAACAAATTACACAATGGAAAAAAAATAATTACATTTATAATTATTTCATTGATCAAGCCAATGACGGATGGCAATGCGATGAACACATCTACTGAGTGCTAAAAATGGAAAATTGTATTGACTCTGTAGCATCAGAATAAAACTCCTCGTCACCTGAAACCAGCATCTGTACTACTGCATCCGTGTTTGGTCTCATGTTTCTCTGTTCTTCCAGGCAATATATCACCACCTTAACCATCCTCGTTGCTTGTTTGCAATCAAACTCTCCCTTCATTCTTGAATCCATGAAATTCCCGATCCAAGACTCTCCTCCCATTTCAAGACTTTCCCTCATCATCAGACGCAATCTCTTCATAGCCCTGATCTCAATCTCTGTCACTCCCTTCATCACCAAATCCGAAACTCGACTCCCACTCACCAGCTCAAGCAGCACAACACCGTAGCTGTAGACATCAATCTTTCTAGTGATGGGTAAATTCGATGCCATTCTGGTGCAATGTATCCTCTTGTTCCTCTAATCCTAGACACATTGGAACCAATCACCTCTCTATTAAGCAATTTTGCAAGCCCGAAATCTGCAATTTTTTGCTCACAGTTGCAGTCGAGAAGTATGTTCTCAGGTTTGACATCACAGTGAATCACCCATTCAAGGCACTCATGGTGAAGATAGGCCAATCCTCTTGCCACCCCAACGGCAATCTGAAACCTCTCTTTCCAACCAAGAAGTTTGTTTCCATTAAACAATATCTTATCAAGAGAGCCATTCTCCACGAATTCAGATACCATAAGTCTATGTGAGTCTTCTGAGCAGAACCTGCATGTCCTTACAAGATTCATGTGATTTATTCTACCAATAACACTCACTTCTCCCCAAAACTCTTGTTCCCCATGACTCACATCTTCAAGCTTCTTCACAGCCACCACCATCCCATTTTCCAACACTCCCTTATACACAATTCCTGATCCTCCTCGACCAAGCTCTTCCTTGAAGTTTCTCGTTGCACTCTTGAGCTCTCTGTAACTAAATCTCTTGAACTGGTTTGAAATAACCTTCTAGCCTTCTCCCATCAAAACATGATCATCCTCCTTTATGTATACAAACCACCATCCTATTGCAATGAACAAGACCTCCACTACAGAAATTGCAGCCAAGAAGCTGTACAAATTGATCCAAATCATCTTTTTTGATGAGCCCTTCAACATCTTTGGTGAAGAACCAACTGTTAGAGCACCTTCAGTTGCATTACAAATTACTCCCTGCAGCTGCAGCTTTGAGCTATTTATGTTTGTTTTAGATTTTGAAACTTTTATATAGATGTCAGAATAAAGAGTAGTCCTTCCATTATATAGTATGCTCTTGGGATAACAGAGTCCAATTCCTACCTTATATGAAAATCCTTGGCAGTTGCAATCTCTCATGCATTTGCTCTATGCATTCATCCAAAGAAAGCAAGTCAAACGCATTGAAATCGAACCCCCAGAAATCTGTGTATGGTAAATACCTAAATTCTATCTCCTCTGGTTTTATGGAGTAGCTGAGATTAAACTTTGGCTTGCAGCACAAATTTCAGTTTCTGGGATCAATCATCTCAAAATCGGGAGGGCACAAGCACTCCAACTTTGGGTATGAACTACAAATTCCATTTTTCCCACATAAACCATGAATTTAACATGCCTCAAGAAGTGCCTGCCATGTAATTGACCATAATCCAGTTGTATTATCCAAACTGTAAAGCGTGAGGTTTCCGTCATAATCAAGAGTTAGCCTCCTGATGATCCCCGCCTTCCCTGCATCTGCTGCAAGGAACTTTAAATGATCACTTGAATAGAACCTCCCCTTTGCATCAAGAGATGCATATCTACTGCTGTTATATATAGTTCTTCGATTTTCCCACACAGTTTGTCTGGGTCCGGCCAATAAACACTTGAAATCTCTGGTCCATTATATTTTAGTCTAAGAACATTTCTATCATCAAAATGGAATTCGAAGTATCCTTAAGAAGGTGATCCTCTTCCTATTGCTGAAACAAGTTGGGTGTTCTTGGTGATTGGTTGAGATGGGAGGAGGGTGTCGGTCGGTGAGTTGAAGCTCTGCCATATAATTCCTCCATTAAGGTCCTTGACAACGAGGTTTCCGTTGTCAAGGAGACTGGCATAGTGGGCAGCTGCGGAGGGTATCAGAGTGCTCCAAGCCACCGTGCCATTGACATCGGTGAGCACCATGGCACCATCACCGTGGAGAGTGAGACGGGATCTGTGGCCATTGACAGGATTGTCACGGTTGGTCGACCAAGTGACCGTTTGGTCGACTGAGTTGGTGAGCCAAATGGAGAAATTGTAGGCATTGACGCCCACTTTGTAGAAGCCGACTCGCAACCCGTTTTTTACACCCCTATATATGATAATAATCAAGTCAAGTTAAGTTGATCAAGTCAAACCAAATTAAGAAAAGATAGAAATCAAATCAAGTCAAATTGATCAAAATAAGTTAAAAAAGGAATTAAGTCATATCAAGTTGGTTATGTAAAGTTCAAATCAAAATAAGATAAAAAATCAATCAATTCAAGTTGCTTAAATCAAGATATCAATCAAATTTAATGAAATGCAAGCAAGTAATGCAAATAGGACTGTTGAAATATTTTTTAAAATTGTTTTAAAAGGATATTATGACATGTAATGACACTTAGTCCTAGAATGAGCTAGGAAAACTATCATAGAATACTATATAGGCTATCCTAAGAGGTGTGGTACCCTATTAACTCGGGATATTTTTGGGGTGAAAGGGCCTCGTGCTTAAGAGGCGCGAGTCTTAGGTTAAAGCTGTGTTGTTGTGTGATTAAATTTATGTGTAGTGTGTTGTATGTATTAGAATATGTAATACAGTATGTTAATATTAGCTTATAAATATTGTTTACTGTTTCCAGAATGTGGGCTGGCTTTATTACCTTTCTCTCTATAGCTTGTATGCTCTATATATATGTATCCTGTTCCGTTAAATAACAAGACAGAAATAATAGTTTTCTTTTTGTACTTTCTTTCCTGCCTTCGGTTCTTGCATTTCCTAGAATGCTAAGTTTCTACAGTATGTTTCAAAGTGAAAGGATCTTAAGAAAAAAGAGTTTACAGGTGAAGGGAAGTGATGTACAAATTACGAGGTATGTTGCAATGTTAAGAATTTTTTTTATTGAAACAAAAACATGAGGAAATTAATAGAGGATATAGAGATATGAAGGCGTAGCAATTAGTGGATTAGGACAACAAATTTATTTTATGCGTCCCTTCGCTCTACTTATGGGTATAAACGAGTCGAGTAGAGTCGAGTATTTGCCTTATCAAGCCTGGCTTGTTTAATCCTTAATGAGCTCGAGATCGAGCTCGATTAGTGGGCTCGAGATCGACTCGTTTAGAAAATATCAAGCTCGAGCTCATTTGAAAAGCTCAAGATCGAGCTCGTTTGAGAAGCACCAACGCATGTGATGCGTATTATTATATAAAAAATAATATTATAAATATAACATATATATAGATATATATATATATAATAGAACAAGGAATTTTATTAATCAAACAACAGAAACGATTACAAGTGAAGAACCAAAGCCAAAAGAAACAAAAAAGGGAGGATACAATGAGAAAAAGGACTCAGTGCTCAGCCTAGGCTCCCAGCATCTCCGAGGCCTTGAACGGGCCGTCCAGTAATGAAAGGTTGCCACCACAAGGCCACGAGGATACGAGCCCCAGCTACATCATAGTCCGGATCTAAACCAGCAACCAACAGGCAATAGAACAATTCAGTTATCAGAAAAAAAAAGAGCATAACACCAAAAACATTGAGTCCAATTATCTCCTTCGATGGCCCCTCCCACGAGAACGACCACGGGAGGCAACCGAGAGTACCGGCCTACCCCGAACCAAAGCAAAATCGTTCCCTGGGTCTGAACCACCATAAAAATCAGAATAAGCCACATCACATTCCGAAAATTTGGATTCAGACTCGGCATCAGAAGAAACATGTAGCCAATATACATGATTCTGAACATCTAACCCAGGTCTGACACCTAAAATATTGACCATATTGATAGTATCAACCACGTTTACAGGGACGTCCACCAGATTATTAGCACTAATCGCAAGTCCATTCAAATTGTCCACCTGCAATGAATCAACATTTATAACCACATTAACAGCAGGTGAAACCGGAGCTTCACCAGGAAAAATTCCATGGCACTCATTCACAGGCGAGCGCACCAATACTTCACCCACCACAGGCGACGAATCAACCACTTTATCCAGCTCAACCACACCTGTATTTCCAGGAACAAAATTTCCCCCAGAAACAGCACCAAGCTCACCCAAAAAAACTGAGGGAGAACCCTCAATCACCACCACATTATCATTAATATCACACTCAACGTTAGCCGACACAGAGCCAGGAGGGAGAGAGTTCGAAACCGCAGGATCATTAGGCACCAGAGAACTCAACTTCACAGAAGAGGGGACAAAGGGTAGCGCATTCGGAGATAACAAAGTAGCAGCAACATCAGGATCCTTATCGACAACAGCCACCACAGTATTAAAATCCTTAGAGCTACCATTAATCACTTTCGATTTCCCAGACATAGCAACCACAGGTTTAGCAATAGGATGTAAAACAGGGCAGGCATCCTTAGAATGACCTAAGGAATGACAATGCATGCAAAACAAAGGAATGCCATCAAAAGTAACCGATTGAACATAGCTTGTTTTCACAGATCCAACCCAAATTTTATCAGGGTAATTCTTCGTGACATCCAATTCAACCAGGATATGAGCCATGGATGGACGAGAGCCCGACGCAGTCGCCATATCCGACTTGAGAGGACGACCAAAAGGAGAACCAAGAGCAGAGAGGATTCTAGGGGAGAATAAATGAGATCTCAGAAGGGGGAAAGAGACCCAAATCGGCACAATATGAGAGTCCACCTCAACATCCAAATCGGGAGACCATTTCACCACTTTCATGAAGCAATTTTGAACAAAGTAGGATCTATGAGAGAACATACGGCAATAATCAAAATCATTCACTAACTTGATCAAAACGTTCCGGTGATTAAGAACAGTGACCGAGAATTCACCTATTAACTTTAAGTTAAAACAGAAATTTCGAATCGCATCAACAGACGGACGCCGACCCAGAAAATGGCCAACCAAAGCGAAATCAAAAGGTGCCGCAAGGGACCGAATTTCTTCCTCAGAAATCAACAAAGCCGGTAAACCTCGATGAGAAGATACGCATAACTCAGGAAAATTAGATGAAGAGCCAGCTAAAGCATCTTTAAACGAAAGAGGCGAAGAAGCCCCCTTCAGGAAACTAGGATCACGAAGGCGGACGGAAGCCATGAAAAAAATAAAAGATACCTGAGGTAAAACAAGAAGGAGCAACCTCCAAAACGACAACAATCATCGCGACGGAGAAGACAGCGGAAACCCTTGTAGAGCAAACGAAAGGCGTGCCATTTTTACAACAATATATGATTAATTATATAACATATATAATTATATCGAATAGCGCAAGATTTGGTAGAAGCGTCTGCTAGGGTAGAAGCGTCTGCTAGGGTTTTGCCCCTTCGGGCTTAGCCCGCCACCTTCATCTTCTTCCGCCCCTTTCCGTCGAGGGGTTTATCTATGGCGAAAAAGCTTTTGGATCCTGGATTCCTCGCTGGTAAGCATCCTAAATCGTTTAGGGATGCTTTGTCTGGTGATTCCATCATCTCTTTTCCGGATTTCCGCATATCTTCGAACCGAGGTATGCCATCCTTATGGTTCTCGGAAGAGGAATTTCTTCACCTTGCTAAACCGTTTGAATTTGCTTTGGTTGGGAGATTTCCTCTCAAACGCCCCACTTTAGATTCTATCCGTAAATTTTTTTTCGGTTTGAAATTATCGGGAGAATTTTCGGTCACTCTCTTAGATCAAACTAATGTTTTGATTAAGCTTCATAATGATTTGGATTATGCTAGGGTCTTTGCTCATAGATCTTACTTGGTTTTTGGGTGTTTCATGAAAGTTATTAAATGGTCCCCTGTTCTTGATCTTGCTGAGGAATCACCGGTTGTGCCTGTTTGGTTGTCTTTTCCTGGTTTACGCCCTCACCTTTTCTCTTCTCGCATTTTGTTCGGTTTGGGTTCCATTTTCGGTAAACTGATACATACTGATAATGCAACTGCAGTTGGTTCTAGACCTTCTGTAGCTCGTATTTTGGTCGAATTAGATGTTACCAAAACCTATCCAGATTCTGTTTGGTTAGGGCCGGATAAATTGGGGTATGTCCAGAAGGTTGTCTTTGAATGCATGCCTGTTTTTTGTTCTGCATGTAAAACTTTAGGCCATAATAAAATGGAATGCTCTAACCGGAAATCTAAAATTCCCACGTCTGAGCCTATAGCTGCAAATTCTCTCAAAGAACCTATTTCTTCTGTTAATCCGGTTATTTCTCGTGATTGTGATGAACTGGGTAATGCGGAAGATGCTTCTTTGTTGATTCGCATTTTGCTGGAAATTTTTTGGGTGATGTTTCGGGATCAAATGTGCGGAACAATTTGAATTGGTTGGAGTCGTCGGAGGGGGAATTGGGTTCTGATTCTGATGATGATTTCATACCTTCGCCGGAATTCTGTGGTGGTTCAGATCCTGGTTTTGACTTTAATCTTGTTAATGTTAGGCCTGTTTCTGTGGTTGGCTTTCGGGGCAGGGCCCGCGGTCGTGGTCGGGGTCGTCGTCGCCGTTAGTCTTTTGTTTCTGTTTTCTATGGTTTTTGGCTTTTTGTGGAGGTTGGTTCAGTCAGTTGGTTTTGCGTCGTATTAGGGCAATGATGGGTTGGGGCACATCATTGCGTCGTGCTTGTGGCAACCATAGCTGTGGGTTCATTTCGGATAGCTTCGAGGTGCTATTGGATGGCCCTTGTGACGTGTTGCTGGTGTTTGCCTCAACCGCCCCTGAGCCCACACCTTATTGTATTTTCCTTTTCTTCTTTTTTTCCTTCTCTATTTCTCATATTGTACTGTTCTCTTAATTTTTATTAATAGAAGTTTCTGTTAAAAAAAAAAAAATTATGTTAAAATTAATTTAGATGAGCATAATAATAAGTTTCTTTTATTATCATAAAATTTATCTTCTTATAATTAATAATAATAATAATAATAATTAAATAAAATCATATTGTCAATTTCAAACTAAAAAAGAAAAAGTTTGAGAATATTCTTAACATCAAAATTTTGCACCTACCGATAAAAAATCTTAGCACGTCCATTAATGACACATATTTCAAGATAAAATAGGTACTTAATAATCACTTTGGCCTATTGGTTGAGGGTTTAGGCTATAAACTAAGATGTCTTAAGTTCTAGTCTTTGTGAATGCCATGTGTATGAATTTGTCTTTAATGATCTAAATATCCCAAAAAAAATAACTAAAATATAATGAGAAATTGATTTTTTATTTGATGATTTAATATTTTTTATTGTATCAATGGCTACAATTACAATGCTAGAGTAAATTAATTAGATCAGTTGATTAAAATTTTGGAGTCATTTGCATGAGTATTCCACGTTTCAATTAGAGAAAGCCCATGTGTCAATTTACATGAACTCATAAACGACGTGCATATATGCATGGATTCACCTTCATTTGCATAATCTTAGTTTTCACTGAGGGCAAGCGGTAAATTTATAAAAAAAATAAAAATGTATATAAAAGTGAAAAAATAATTTATTTTGCACACGATCGTTTTAAACAGATTTGGTTTATTAGTTTTAGAAAAGTTTAACCTAATCGGATGAAAATAACTGGAGGCGAAAAAGCTTCCGATTTTTAGAGGGACAAATTGCATGAAAAAAAAACGACTTAGGTAAAATATAAAATTCAAAGGGAACAGATTACAAATGATTCTTAATGTAGTAGGAGTTTTAAATTTTTTAAGAAGGGACAATTGTGCCCCCACCACAAAGTAAAGCAATATTTGATCATAACATTAAGAGAATTTAAAAAAAAAAATTGAACAAAATGTAAACCAAAATTGAACAGTAATTAAGCAATATTTAATGAGTAAAAAAATTGAACAAGATTTTAAACAAAATTTAAAACTAATATTTGAACAAATTGTACGTAGAATATAATAAGGATCTAAGCAATAAGTTGATAGTAAAACTTGAGCATAAATTCGACCAATACATTAAACAGCATTTGAACAAAATTTCGTAAAATTATAAAAAAAAAATGAATAAAATTGAAGCGAAATTTGAATAGATTTTATTTTAGGATTTCGAAATGAGTTTACAGCTGCATGGTAGCGTACAAATTAATTTTTTAAGGATTTTTTTAGGATTTTTTTAATTAATTATTTGGATTTAATTTAAGTGGGACTGCTGGCACACATTTCGCGATAAAATATGACAGATTTTGGAAATGAAAGCCAATAAATAAATACTTAATGAGAACAACTACAAGGCGGATTTTATTATAATTTTAAGCAAAATTTGATGAGATTTTTTAAAAATAATTTCGAACAAAAGTTAAACCAAACAAGAACAGTAATCAAGGTAATTAAGCAATATTTATTAAAATTTTGAACAAAAATTGAACGAGATTTTAAACAAAATTTATAACTAATATTACAACAAAATTTTGAATATAATTTGCTAGCTGTTGAAAAGGATTTAAGCAAGAAATTGCTAGTAAATTTTGAATAAAACTGGAGCATAAATTCAAACAAAATTTTGAGTGAAACTTAATAATAATAATAATAATTAAATTTAAGCAAATTTTGAATCGTTTTTTTTATTAAGATTTCGAATAAATATTGAAAATATTTTGGGCAGGAAATGAAAACATCAATTGATTAAAAGTTTTGGCTCATGCAGGATTCCACGTCTCAATTCAAGAAATCCAATGTTTTATTGAGTGTGCTGAGGACCAACAGGTGTCAATTTGCATGAACGTAGCTTTTGTTGTATGCCTATAAGTATGGATTCTCCTTCCTTTCATTTTCTCCATCACCAAATTACAACTGGTACCCTAAGCGAAGAGCCCAAAGCTAGCCATGGCAGCAGCATCAGCAGCGATGACTGCACTTCTTCGTCCTTCAACCTCCCCTCACTTCCTCAAACCTAATAAGCATCGCCTCAGTCCACGTTTTCCTCGTCTCTGCAGTTTCTCGTTGCCCTCATCAACCCCCCAAAACCTATCAACAACCCCCCAAACCACCATTGAAGCTCAACCAAAACTGGCCATCACCAACGTCGTCGACATCCTAAGTGAGCGCGGCCTCGTGGACTCCATGACAAGCGACGATCTGCGCTCAGTGTGCTCTAATCCCAACAGTATCCCGCTCAAGGTTTATTGCGGCTTCGACCCGACGGCAGAAAGCTTGCAGTTAGGAAATCTAATCGGAATGGTGGTTCTTTCATGGTTCCGGCGATGTGGCCATAAGACCATTGCCGTTATCGGTGGAGCCACTGGCCGGGTCGGTGACCCATCCGGAAAAAGTCTAGAGAGGCCAGAATTGAACGTGGAGACCATAGAGAAAAATAGAGCGGGAATTAGGGCTCTGATCTACAAAATTCTTCACAGAGCTAGCGTGCAGGTGGATTTAGAGATGGGTTGTATAAAAGATGAATATTTGAACCCAGAAACCAACGAGTACTGTAGCTGTTTTGCGATGGAGGATAATTTTAACTGGTGGAAAGACATAACGTTGATGGATTTTCTTGGAGAAGTGGGCCGATTCGCTAGGGTTGGAACTATGATGGCCAAGGACAGTGTGAAGAAGCGGCTCATGTCTGAGGGGGGGATTAGTTTTACTGAGTTCACCTATCAATTACTTCAAGGTTATGATTTTCTGCACATGTTTAAAAATATGGGTGTAAATGTTCAGATAGGTGGGAGCGATCAGTGGGGAAATATTACTGCTGGAACTGAGCTCATAAGAAAGATTTTGCAGGTGGAAGGCGCCTATGGACTGACTTTCCCTCTTTTACTAAACAATGACGGGTCCAAGTTTGGGAAATCTGAAGGTGGCGCAATATGGTTGTCGCCGGCCATGATGTCACCTTATAAATTCTATCAATACTTTCTCTCTGTGCCGAATGAGGATGTTGTGAGGTTTCTGAAGCTTTTGACCTTCTTGGACTTGAAGGAGATTCAGGAGTTGGAGGAAACTATGAGGAAGCCTGGCTATGTTTTGAAGTCGGCCCAGAGAAGGCTTGCAGAAGAAGTGACGCGCTTTGTTCATGGTGCAGAAGGACTTGTCGAAGCAATGAAGGCAACAGAGGCTTTAAAGCCGGAGGTGTTTGAACTTGTTTGAATGCTGGACCTGTTGAAATGGAGCTGTTAGGTAATATGATGCATGTGTGTTTGGTATGTTTGGTATGTGAAGGATAAAAAGCTGATATATATCACTTCGATATGTGAATAATGTGTGGTATGAATAATTGAAGTGATTAATGGTCGGTTTGGATATGTAATATATGGTGACGTAATAGTTATGTTTATTATGGTTTTGGTTGTGGCAAAATATAGTTATTGGGCTTTTAATCTCTATCAGTTAATTTTGATTGCTTTTATTGTTTATAGTTTGCTATTATGATTTTGATTTGTTAAAATTTTCTTGTTATTGCCTACGTTGGAAAAAAAATTTAATCCATTCATATCAAATTTATTTTAGCACTGAAAAGAAACAAAAAATTTCCTGAATGATAAAATGCTTGCTAAGGAACTTCTTTTATAGTTTTTGTTTTTACATAAAAATAGTCAAACCTATATGTGACAGATTTATTTTCTCCTTATACATATATTTCTTTTTCTTTTTTTCTTTTCAATCTCTGTTGTTATGTGTGGGAGAAGCTCTTAGGCAATGTGCTTTTGCCATGTAGATTTTTGAGAGCATCAGGTTTTAATCTCTTGGTGATTTATGTCAAGTTTTTTTTTTTTTTTTCTAGCGTAGCAGCAGTAACAACTGCAAGGGAAGAATATCGGAATAAAGCAATGAATAACCAAGTAGTAGTATATTGATGTCTCTATCTTTCTTATAAAATAAAAAAAAAAACAAAAAAAGACAAAAAAAAAATTTAAATGTCTCTATCTTTCTTTTGGTTCTACCTTTATATTGTTAGCACGCAACTTATACTCATTAAGCTGTTCCTGCACTTATTTCTTCTTTAATTATATTAGTCTATATAGCTGCAATATTAATATTTATGAACCTGGTGACTGAATATCACCTCATATTGATAGCACCTCATATTGATAGTCATGATTTTATAAGGTCATTCTTTACCGTTATTAGAATATCAAAACATACAAATATTGTAATTATATTATTAAATATTGCTTACGTTTCTTTCTTCCATTTGATATCAAGAACGGTAACGTGTACAAATGGCTATATAAACCTATGTACCTATCTGCGAAGCTAATAAGAAAATATTTTTATCTGCTTCTCTGTTCTTGGTTTCGTCCTTTTACTTTCCTTTGTCCCGTCCTTTTCTTCTACATGGTATCAGAAGCTCGATAATCTGTACCAAGAATGAGCTCGGCAACCTCGAATCCTGGCGAACAACTCGACGGAGAAGGGTTCGCCGATCCTCTCATTCCGGCGACATTCAAGTTCGTCGTCACAAACCTGCGCACGCTGGTGCATATTCAACTTCAAGCCGACAACTATCCATTATGGAGAGCGCAAATTGCAAAAATCTTTAGAGCAAATCGGTTTGAAAATTTTCTTGAACCTTCCTCCCTCTCTTCTTTATCGATTTTGTCTCCTCCTCCCACGGTCTCCATCCCGGATCCCCAATAATCGCAATAGATTCTCATGGACCAAAACTTGGCCGCTGCCATGTGTTCGACCATTTCCACATCTATTCTTCCATATGTGGTTCATCATGACTCAACAGCTGAAATTTGGTCCACACTTAAGACGCGCTTTCAATCTTCCAACATGTCCAAAGTTATCCAACTGAAAAATTCTCTTCATAATATTGCTCTCAAGAACCAATCTATTACCCCGTATCTGACCGAGATCAAAGTTCTTGTAGACCAAATCACCGCATCTGGCTCGTCGGTTGACAATGAGGATGTCATTCTTTACATCCTCAATGGACTGCCTCAATCCTATCAGTCTTTTAAAACCTCCATACGAACTATGTTAAACCCCATCTCTCTTGATCAACTCTACCCCCTTCTCCTTAGTGAGGAAATTAATCTACTGAGGAAATTAATCTTGCCACTGAAACGGCCCGCTCAGCTTCTTTGAATGATCCGCAAACAGCTCTGTTCGTTCCAAGAAATCGCGGCCGCAGATCTCGTGGTCGCAATTACAACAACGTCAACAACTCTACTCGATCTCAGGCCAACCCCAACGCCAATGTTATCTGTCAAATCTTCTCTAAGAGGGGACATGCGGTGACAACATGTTGGCACTGACTTGATCAAACCTATGGTCCATCACAAGCCTTGGATACTCACCGAGCCTTAGCTGCACAAACAGAGACCACTCCGTCCAACTGGTATTTGGACTCCGGATCGACATCTCATCTCACAAGCTCGCTAGACAACATGTCCAACATCACATCTTATCAAGGATCCGACATGATCACGGTAGGCGACGGGAGATCGGTTAACATTGCCAACTCCAGCAACGGCCTGTTACCAACTCCCTCTCGTAAGCTCACTCTATCTCAAATCCTCCACATGCCTTCTTTAAAATTTAACCTGCTTTCTATTTCAAAGCTCACTAAAGATAACAATATTACGATAACATTTGATCCATCTGGTTTTCAATTCAAGGATTTGAGGACTCAACAGGTACTGCTACAAGGCCCCTGTGACAGAGGATTATATCCCATAAGCACTACAAATCCGGCATCTCCAAGGACGGCTCTGGCTACCATAAACAGCACATTCCCTTGGCATGATTAGCTGGGGCATCCCAACTTACATATTTTGAAAACTATAGCTCATTATAATCCTGCTTTGAATATTTCTACTAGCTCTGTTTCTTGAAATTCTTGCAAACTGTCAAAAGGTCATAAAATTTATTTTTCTAAATCCAACAATAGAATGAAAATTATTTTGTCTTTGATTCATTCGAACGTTTGGGGCCCTGCACCCGTGGATTCGGTTCAGGGTTATCGATACTACGTAATCTTTATTGACGATTTTAGTCACTTTACCTATCTTTTTCTGCTTCGACAAAAATTTGAAGTTTTTCAAAACTTTGTTAATTTTAAAAATCAAGTCAAAAAATATACCTCGCAAAGCATTAAAACTATTCACACTGATGGGGGTACCAAATTTCTAAACAAGCAATTCTCTTAATTTCTAGCGGATCACGGCATCAGTCATCAGGTATCCTGCCCATATACGCCGGAGCAAAATGGCGTCGCAGAACGCAAGCACCGACATGTTATTGAAACGGCCCGGACACTTCTGAAAGCCTCCTCCGTTCCCTACAAACATTGGCCTGAAGCTGTAATGACATCGGTGTACCTTATAAACTGCATGCCATCCACAATTACTTATCCATTTACTCCGTTTGAACTCGTACACTGAACCAAACCAGAATACAAACATCTTCGCACTTTTGGTTGTGCATGCTTCCCACTCTTGCCTCCCCATACCCACCACAAGCTTCAACCCAACATGAAACCTTGCGTCCTGCTCGGCTACTCAGACACCTATAAAGGTTACAAGTGCTTGGACATTATTACTAATAAAATCTCATTTTCCAGGCATGTTACATTTCAAGAAGACAAGTTTCTATTCAGTTTATAGCAGGACAATCAATCCGGACCATCTACCGATCTTCCGTCGCTACTTCTCATTCCTAATTCAGCTGCATCTTCGGCAAGAATTCTCAACCAGCATATCCCTGCCACTACACTTCCTCCTACACCTGTCTCTACTTCACCTATTTTACCCGAAACTACTAACAATACTAATATCAATTCAGGCTCTCAACCTCCACCACAGTTAACTCACCCAATGCTTACAAGAACTAAGAAGGGTAAGCTGAAACCGGTAATGCGGATGAATCTTCTGCACACTCAAGAAGGCTCAAGCTCCAGTGATTCTCCTCCCAACTATACCGAAGCCGTCAAGCATCAGCATTGGAGAACAGCAATGGCTAATGAATTTCTCGCCCTACAGCAACAAGGCACCTGGAGCCTCATCCCTCCTCCGCAGAACGTCTCCATACTAGGATGCCGATGGACCTACCGCACAAAGTTTCATTCCAATGGCTCTGTGGCTAAGCACAAAGCAAGACTGGTCGCGCAAGGACATCGTCAAGAATTTGGTTTAGACTACACTGAGACTTTCATTCCGGTCGTAAAACTTCCCACAATCCGTATTATGCTTGCAATTGCTCTTTATAACAATTGGCATGTGCATCAACTTGACGTCGCGAACGCATTCCTTCACGGGAAACTCTCCGAACAAGTCTTCATGACTCAACCTAAAGGCTTCAAGGATACCAAGAATCCCACACACGTCTGTCAACTTCACAAAGCCATCTATGGCTTGAAACAAGCTCCACGCCAATGGTACAATACATTCACGGATTACCTAATGTCCATTGGTTTTAAGTGCAACTTCGCAGATCCATTGCTACTAGTTCTACGTCAACAATCTCACAGTATCTACCTATTAGTATACGTAGATGATATATTAATTACCGGTTCTAATTCAGAATCTATAACAGCAGTTATACACGAACTCAGCCTAAAATTTTCCATGAAACATTTAGGTCCCGTACATAACTTTCTAGGAGTCAAAATTGACAGGCACAAAGATTTCTATTTCCTCTCACAACGGACGTATGCAACCTCTCTCTAAGAGCAAACGGGTCTTTTCAATTGCAATCCAGCCGCAAATCCCACATTCACAAAAATACCAGATAATCCCAAACCAGACTCCACACTCTCCAATCTGGTACTCTACCGCTGCATTACAGGATACCTACAGTACCTAACGCTCACTCGACCGGACATTGCCTATAGTGTAAATCAGCTCTCTCAACATATGCATAATCTGGAACTGCAACACATTTACATGCTCAAGAAACTCTTACGATACATCAAAGGTACGCTACAATTTGGAATTCCCATTATTAAATCTGATCTTGTGCTTAAATCTTTCTCAGATGCTGACTGGGCCGGGGATCCTACATCTCACAAACCTACCTCCGGGTTCTGTTCATTTCTGGGCAATACAATCATTTCTTGGACAGTAAAGAAGCAACACACGGTGGCTAGATCTTCCACCGAGTCCGAATATCGTGCACTAGCTGCACTTACCTCAGACATCATTTGGCTCAGACGGCTCTTATCAGATTTTGGAATTTCTCAAACCAAACCCACCGACATGTTCTGTGATAACACGTCCACAATAGCACTAGCAAACAATCTGGTTTTCCATGCCCGGACTAAACATATAGAGATCGACAATAAATTCATTCGGGATCATCTTCAACAAAATCATATTCGTCTTTTACCAATTAGCATGGTCGACCAAACCGCAGACATCTTCACCAAAGCTCTCTCTACACCTCGTTTTGAGAAACTCATATCCAAACTGACAGTCTCCAAAGACCCATCGGCTTGTGGGGGCCTCTTAAAATATCAAAACATACCAATATTGTAATTATTAAATATTGCTTACGTGTCTTTCTCCCATTTGATATCAACGTATACAAATGGCTATATAAACCTATATATGTACCTATCTGCTAAGCTAATAAGAAAATACTTTTATCTTCTTCTTTGTTCTTGGTTTCGTCATTTTACTTTCCTTTCTCCTGTCCTTTTCTTCTACAACTGTGCCATTTTTAAGTAAGTGTAATATATAATATTTGGACACAAGATAAAAATTGTTGGACCCAGCGAATTCATTAGATTAGCTTCAATTCCCCTCCCTATTGGGTAAGTATAAGATATTTTTTTTGTCTCATCATATTTTAATATTTTTTAGTAAGTTATATTGTATAATCTTTTATGAATATTAGATAATTTAATATCTTTTATATTCATAACTTCTAATATCAAATATTTAGATTTGTGCTTGTCTTAAATGGTAATGGAGCTAATCTTACTTAGCATTGTATTCCAACAATTTCCTACAAAGATTCATAATTTAATTTCATTTTTAATTATACATCTATCTTGAATTTCTTATTAACTATTTTTTTTTTCTTAAATACGATAGGATTTGTGTTACGTTTAGAAAGATGAATAAGGCAAAACGATCACATAACTTGGTCTCCAAAGACCCATCAGCATTGTATTCCTACAGTTTCCTACAAAGATTCATAATTTAATTTCATTTTTAATTATACATCTATCTTGAATTTCTTATTAACTATTTTTTTTTCTTAAATACGATAGGATTTGTGTTACGTTTAGAAAGATGAATAAGGCAAAACGATCACATAACTTCAAGTTTGACTTAGATTTTCAGAATATAAAGTCTTTTGATTTTAGTGATGCTTCTGAATCATACCATACAAAAAAGGGGTGTCATTATAGGATGAAAATATCTAATCGTTTTTCTCTTTATATTGGTTCCATTTCGAAATATATTTTTTCAATACAAATATTGTATTTTTTTCTTTTATCTTCACTTAACAACTGTTATATTTAGTGTATGTTCGGTAATTTTATGATTGTTATAACACTTAAGCTATTTTAATTTTATAGTATGTTTAAAGTTTACATTACCTTAATTCTTTTGTAATTGGTTCAAACATTTGAAAATGTCCAATGATTATACGTCAAACTTGATTAACTTCATTAATTCCCTTAACTATTGATAAAAAACACATATTTGTCCTTAATTTTTTCAATCTTTTAAAACTTGATTTTTTTTCCTCAAGATAAAATTTATTAGATTCTTTAGCAAAGATAAATGAAATAAATCTAAATTATATTATAAACCTAAATTGGATGTTTTTTTTTTTAGTTAAAACCCACCAGTAGGGGCCTATGCGTTAATAACAAAATCGGTTACAAAGTCCTTAGAAGGTTCCACCAGCTCACTACTGCTCAAAAGAGCTACAAGATTGAAAAAAAAAAATAAAACCTAAGAGCCAGTAGATCCTTTTTCTAATATTACAATAAAAGCAAAAATAACTACTCGGGCTGTGAGAAGACAGCACCCAAAAAAGGAGAATCGAAATCGTCCCATTCAGCACAGATCTCCTACAAAAAAGACTAAGCAATCCAAAAAGGAAATGAAAAAACCAGAGAGAGTATACCTTGAGGACATTTGAATACTGATCAAGAAACTTGATAGAAAACCTACAAGGAATACTCCAAAAAATCGTGAGATTAACACAATAAATAGAAAAAACAGTCATCCCCCCAAAATTAAAAGATGTCCAGCCTCTCTTCCATACACGAGGAACCACCAATACCTTCCTCAGAAAAACCCTCTTCCAGTGAAGAATATGAATCAGTTCGGTATAAATATGGTGCCCCCAGTCCCCAGGTTTATCCAGAAAAAATAAACTCCAGTGCAAAACCTTACCAGGATAACCAGAACAGAGAAAAACACTTCGGTAATTCCCCCTAAAATCACATCCAGAACAACCCACAACCTCTCCCAAAAAGAAATAAAGAAAACTATATAGTTAAAATAAACACACCAGCAAAAGGCAAAGCAGCCCAGAACAGAGATCCAAGAAACACAGAGCTACAACAGAGTATGAACAATACCAGAAACAAAAATCTGCAGTAAATAAAATGGTAACGGCAGAAACCAACCCAGCAAAATATAAAGCAGGATAGATCACATCAGCCAGGTCTGACATAAGGCAAACACGCCTTATCAATATGAAGGATACCCATCAAAACAAGATCTAAATTTAAAATATTCATATCAACATAATCATCAAGAGTAGAACCCCAGTTGGCAAGCCAATCTGCACAACCATTTCCTTCCCTATAGATATGCGAAATAAAAACATTCATCTCATTCATCATATTTTTAACTTTTCTAAGAAGATAAAAATAGTTAGCATTACCAGTAGCCCCATCTTTAATACTTTGGACAATAAACAAAGCATCTAATTCAACCCACACATCATAATACCCATATTTAAT